>NC_141623.1:27632316-27935094 GCF_047967505.1 Dipteris shenzhenensis
CTACGTCTCTCACCAGAACACGACTCGAGGTCCTATCAGACAGGTATTTCTTTTTCCCATCCTGCATAGACAAAGGAATTTTACCAATCTACACAATAGGATGTGCAGTATCACCAGTCTCCACAAATCCTAGTCTTTCCATTTTCCTTGCATCCTGCATCCATTCTGCATGACCTGTCATGTGGTTTGACACACCTGAGTCAACATACCACACATCATTTCTTTCATCTGCACTTGTCACAGAATTGGTCATGTGCTGCACCATAAATAGATGCTCATTTCTATCATCACCCTGTCTACTAGAAGATGCATAATTCCCTTGCTGCAATTTTCCATTCATAATGTCATTCTGCTTTTTGTAGTAGTCTTTAGCCATATGACCCATTTTACCATAGTAGTAGCATTCAACATTGCTGTTTGCATTTTGGCCTCTCTGCCATCGACCACGGCCTCTACCACAAAAAGATATGGTAAGGGCCATCATCCCACTTGGACCACTACCACACCTCGGCCCTGACTCTTCAAAAAAAAAGAGTCCGCAATATCCACCCCACCCATTTCAGCAAACTGAACTTCTTGCCCATGGGTTGTGCCAATTAGGGGTTGAACCCATGCCTATGTTGAGATATCGAGCTCCACTCGTGATACGCCAGGGTGACCGTTGTGCATTTATGTGAGTGACTTGTTAGCTGCAGATGCGGTTGGTACACCGCCCATGAATAATAGCTGGATGACAGCTATCCTTATCTACTCTAGTTCGTGGCTCAGTTAGTGTGCCACCTTAGTTAGTTGAGTTTGGTTTGAGACCCACATATAGGGTTCTTCTATTTCTTTGTACTAGAGTTCTTTTTGGCTTTCACAACTAAGAAGAAGAAAACTGTTTTCAGCCTTCACCTTTGTGTGTATTCCCCCATTGTGTATGTGAGAAAGCTGCAAGTGAGACTCCTTCCCTCTCTCCCACTATCTTCACATGGTATTAGAGCCTGGTTCGTGGTAAGGAGCTCAAGAAAGCAAACCAAGTTCGCGGTGTCCTGGTAAGAGGACTAGTGTTGCTTTCCTTTTTTCGAGTTTGGGAGCAAATCTCTGCAAGTAGCACAGCCGGAAGTGCAAGAGTGCACTGTCTCAGATTGAGACGCCCTTCGCGGTGTGGCGAGAGGGCAGTACATGCTGTGGGCAAGGGCAAAGCCCTTGGTGACTTTATTTTTCTGATTCGAGGCCATTTTGGGGCCCATTTTGAAGGCGAAAGTTCTTTGCAGGCACTTAGGAAAAGGCCCTGTTTTTGCTGTGCGACCACTGCTCTGCTGGTCGGTGAAAAGTTGCCGTAGAAATTGCATCGTATGCCTGTGTGCAGAGATATTGGGAGTTGCAAAATCATCCTTGTTGCCTGTTGATGCAAAATTGTCACTAAGAAGTGATTGTGTGGTCAAATACCACTTTCATCAGTTTTACAGATCTGCCCGTGTGAGGAAAAAGCTATGTTTTTTGCAGTGACAGAATATTTTGTAGTGTTCTGGAATGGCGTCTCATTATCTTTCACAAATTATCACTGAAAAGCTTGACAAGAACAACTTCCAGGCATGGAAGTTTAGAATGACGAATTTCCTTATGGGAAAAGGCTATTGGGAGTTCATTACAGGAAATGAAGAGGAACCAGTTCTTCCTAATGTTCCCAATCAACAAGAAATGCAGGCATTTAAAGGATGGCATGAAAGAGCCAGAAAAGTTATGTACTGGCTTTCTATCAGTATTTCGGATTCTATGATTGTGCATATTCAGGATGCAAGTACGCCAAAGGAGGCATGGGATACTTTGGCAAAAATGTACCAGCACAAATACGCAAGCCAGGAAAATGCAGCTCAAGCAGGAGTTGCACAATGTGCAGAGAGAAAATATGAGCGTCAATGACTACCACATGAAGGTGAAGAAAATTGCAGATGCACTTGCTTCCATTGGGTCGCCAGTGGAAGATTATGATCTAGTTTCTGTGACCTTGAATGGGGTCCAGGAAAGAATTATGCACAGTTCCAGACAAAAATTTCCTAATTTTGAGGAGTTGTTTGCTCTTCTAGTTTTTGAAGAGTAGAGAAATGGTGGTGCATCTTCTTCAGGAGGAACTTCAAAAGAAACTATCTTCTACTCAAATGCTGGAAGAGGTAGAGGCAGAGGTAGAGGAGGCCGATCTGGAGGCCGTGGTAGAAATCAGAATATGCAGCAAACTTAAGAAAACCAGTCCTACAAAATGAACCTGCAAACATTTAAGATTTTTACTTTTAAAACCATACATTCATCCAGTCACCTTTATAGTTGTAATGGAAGTAAACTAAGCGTAGAGGACTAAGAAGCCAAAGAAGGTGGTTACAATCATAGAGGGATGCCACTGGTAAGTAGGGCCATTCAACAAAAACCACTGGTAAGTAGGGCCAGGTAACAAAAGGATCATTAAGAAGAAAACTTTGTGATTTGGGCAAAACTTGGGGAGCTCTCCAAAAACCTATGGTAGAACTAAAGTAGTTAAGAGGGATTGCACATCCTTAGGAGATAGCATGTAAACGGGGCTTGGATGTAATCCAAATCCTTCCCTCCCATTTTTTGACCTTGCAAAAGTGAAGGAAACTATGTTGAATCAAAGAAACAGAGCCTTGTGATGACTGGCAAGCTTGTAAAGCACACCCATACCCATGTGGGGAAGCTACCAATTTCTTCAAGATGGCAACATAATCTTGTAAACTTGATGGACGAAAATAAAAAAGGAGGGAGAAGTGGTCACCTGAACGTGCTCCAAGTCTTTCTCGATGTAACAGGATTGTTGTGGAACAATGGACGGTGGGTGGATGGCTAGGTTATCGCTACGAGATGGGCTCGAAGTCACTTATAATGTGAGGATGGGAGTAAGGTGGTGGTTGATGGAGAGGGAGGAGTGTCTTGCGTGGGGCTCGGAATGAAGAAGAGAATGGAGGCCAAAAAGTGAAAGATGAATGAGGGGGTGGAGTAGGTTTTTATAGGATTTGAGTTTAGGTTTAGGGTTTAACCCAAAACTCTTCCCGAGCCATAACTCTTTATGAATAGTTTGGTTTGCTTTTTTGTAAAAAGGTAAAATGATCAAAATTGCAAGCTTTACGTATTCGTGTCCACTACCTAGCTTGATTGTATATCATGTGGCTTCTTTTTAAAAATAAAGAAAATTTCTTAAGGTAGTAACCCAAGGTTGATGCTTGGGGTTGATATGTTTGGCAAGAAATGGAAAAAAAATTCTCTCTCCTTGCCCTTAAGTGTTATGTTCGTGAAAGTTTAAAATAGTTTGTTGTTTTACGCATACCTACATATGTTTACTCACTACTTGAGATGCTAGTCTCCCCGGCAGCAGTGCCAAATGTTGGCTCTTTCCTACTACTTTCATAGGAAGAGCTGGGTATTCTATGTTTGTAGGGTTCCAAGGCTTTTTGTCACCTATAGATATATTGGGATTGTCGGTTGTAGTACCTTTGCATGCTTTCCTCATGAAAAATCACATCATTGCTATGTATAATCTTCCTTCCAACGGGATCCCACAATCTATACCCCATTTCACCAACCACTGTCACCATATCCAATAAAGAAGCATCTATTTGACTTTGGCTGGAGTTTGTTGCGCTGCTCTTTTCGTACGTGCACATATGCATCACAGCCAAACACTCTCAAGTGTTTATATGAAGGTGGCTTGCCATACCACTATTCATCAGGTACTTTACCATCCAACCGATTATTCGGTGACCTGTTGATGACATGAATGGTTGTTTGAATAGCCTCTGCCCAAAAACCATGGGGTAAGGCAGCATGAGACAGTATACTACGGACTCTATCTTGAATAGTCCAATTTGTTTGCTCTGCAACTCCATTCTGTGGAGGATTATAAGGGCTTGTGAGTTCCCTTTTTATCCCTTACATGTCACAAAATTTTTGAAATATTTTGGAGACATATTCTCCTCCATAATTAGAGTGTAAGCATTTCAACTTCTTACCTGTTTGATTTTCAACCAAGGCAACAAACTTTTGAAATGCACCAAAAACTTCATCCTTCCTCTTGATGAAATAGACCCACACTTTCCTTGTGGCATCATCTATAAATGTAACAAAGTATTCATGACCACCCATAGACAACTGAAGCATTTGACATACATCACTATGTACCAAATCTAAGGGTGTCAATCTTTGTTGCAATGTCACTTTATGTGGTGACTGTGAATGCTTACCAAAAATGCAATGCTCACAATGCTTAAATTCTGAAAATTTCAGAGACGGTAAATAACCCAATTGAGATAGTACTTGCATTCCTTTAGCACTCATGTGTCCTAACCGACCATGCCACAATGAAACGTTTGGCACCTCAGTTACGGCAACCACATGATTCTTTACATCAGAAACATGCAAAGTATACAAAGTATCACACTTGTACCCATTTGCAATGACTCTGGCTCCCTTGGTTATCTTCCACCTACTATTACCAAACATAGTGTAGTAGCCTTGATCATCCAATTAACCAGTACTAACCAAGTTCTTTTTCAGCTTTGGCACATGCCTAACATCATGAAGTATAAAATGTGTGCCATCAGAAAATGCAAATTTCACATCTCCAATCCTTGTAATAGAGCATGCATAATTGTTTCCAAGATGCACAACACCATGTAAACCATCATTATATGAGCAAAACCACTCCCTATGTGGTGTCACAAGAAAGGAAGCACCTGAATCAATGATCCAAGTGGTCATGTCACCGTCTTCTTCTGTGACCAAAGCATGTGCATCAAGTGATGAAACAAACAAAATGTCATCATCACTCTCATGAGTGACTGCATTTACCTCTTCATTCTTCACACCACTATTACTACTCTCTACTTGTTGCTTGCCTTTATCATATTTGGCATCCTGATTGTTGTTGTTGCTCTTTTTCTGCTCCCTTTTCAGCTTAAAGCAATCTTTCTTCATGTGCCCCTTTTTGCCACAGTGAAAACATTCAATATCCTTCTTAGGACGTGACTTACTGCACGGGATCTGTTCCTTTGGCTGTCATTGCCTCTATTATGAGGTCTTCCTCTTGTGTTAAGAGCAGTGGAAGACTTACTTGAAGAATTGTTCTTCTTGTTCATCTCCTCCATGAGAAGCTGACTCTCAACATCTGCATAAATAAGAGTAGGATTTGAATTGCTCAAAGCTGTTCTGAAAATATCCCAACCCTCAGGAAGAGTGCAAAGCAATAATGTTGCTTTAAACTCATCATCAATGTTGAATTTCTGATTTGCCAATTGCTTGATGATAGAGTTGAAGTCATTGAGGTGCACACTCATAATTGTGCCCTCCTTCATCCTAAGATCCATGAGCTTCTTGAGCCAATAAACCTTGCTTGCTCCACTTTGTTGAGCATACAAATCTTCCAACCTTTTCCACATATCCCATGTAGTGTTCTCATTTTCAACATTAAATAGAAGCACATCTGAAATAGAAAGCATGATTGTAGAACATGCCAATTCATCCACACTTTCCCAATCATCATTTGATATATTTGCCGGCTTCACTCCCTTTTCCTTGATAGGACGGGCCTGATGCTTTTGAAGAAGCATATTATAGCAGTGCTTTTGCCGTGTGCTCCTGCCAACTTCTTGATGTTAAGAAGTGAACCACCTTCACTCCCACTTGAAGCCATATCTTAGCAAATAAAAAACAACAAAGGAAATTAAAAGAGCTTATAAAATCTGTCCTCTACTGAAGAGAACTTGCAGCCACTGAGTGAAATATGCCTGCAAAACTGAGTGTAACTCACTCAAAATTCTGTCCCAACTTGTGACAGAGATAGAGGCATCCAAAACTCAGAGAAACTGTCCCAAAATGACAGTAAAAACAGTCATAAATCTGCAGCAAACAATATTCTTGTTTTTCTCAACGCAAAGGCATCCAAAATTGGCATCCAAGACACTATTCCAGTGTCACAAAAATTGCTATGCACCAAAAGCCCCAATTTTTGAGATCAAAAGTCAAACTTTGACTACCACAAATGTGCACAATCCAAGCATAAAGGATATCAGTACCACTTTTGCAACAATGTCAATGCATCCAAGTGCTCCAAGCACTACTTCACAAATGCATAACCTCTTCCATCAAGCTCAAGGAATATTCTGAATTCTTTGAGATTCCCTCTTCCAATGTGTCCCAAACTGAAAATTTCTTGCTTCAATGTGCAAGAGCAAGCCTTCCAATGCATAAAATTGCAAAAGCCCCAAATTTCTGTGCCTTATCCACTACCACGTGTCACTTTCTGACAGGCTGAACCCTAAAAGTGATGATAACTCAGCACTACGAAGGCAAAATTCAACCAAACTTGGCAGATAGTGTCCCTTCAAGTAGGCGACCACTTTTATGATGTCAAATCAGCAGTAGAATGTGTGAAATCCACAGATCTGAAACTTGCCCTGTGGCTGGAAACTGAAAATCAGCAAGAACTTCGCAACGGGCAGTTAAAATCCAACCAAACTTGGCACGATTCCTCTACAAGTGTAGGCGACCTGATTTAGTGCAAAAAACTGGAGAAAAAACCCCAAAATGACAGACAAAATTCAGCTCATGTGTGGCTAAAAACTATCGCTCAGCATAAATAGCACCAGATCTGACCAAATGTGATCTAAATGAAGTCGCCCTGCTGTAGGAGGTGTAGCAATACCAAAAGCTCCAACTAGAAAGTGTCCTTGACCCCTTTCTCACTGTATTTCGCTTGCTACAGCCCAAAAAACCAGTCCAAATTGCTGAAAAACAGCAAGTACACTCACCCAAAAGATGTCTCTAGCTGGGAGTAAGAGAACAGACGAGATTCTCGTGATGAAACTCGACAGAATAGCTAGGGGTAGTGAGGAAGAGTGGCTGGACTGCGTGGGCAGCAAGAACAAGTGACTTCCCGTGATGGAAAGGTCATAGGGTGGTGCGAGGGGAGGCTAGGGTGCAAGCGGGTTGGGAGGCTCTAATACCAATTGATGGGAGCAAGGAGCGGAAGCTAGAGGGAGATGGAGAAAGGTGAGAGAGCAAAAGAGAGAACACACGTTTTGAGGGAAGCAAAAGTCTACAGTGTAACTTTTCTTATTGCCTTTTATACAAAGAATAGATAAGGTGATGATGTGGCATTATAAGTACCACTTATACAAGAAATAGCACATTATGCCTTTATCCCCAATAGATGCGAGATGAAAAATTGGGCACTGGGAAGAGGTGACAACAAAATTGGGCTCAAGGCTCTTGGCCAGGTCCTCGAAGCCCTTGGCGAGCTGCACCTCGTCCAAGCTCGTCTGGAACGAGCGATCGCCTGCCTCGGCCATGGTTTGCAGGATGTGCTTGAAAGGGTCATTGCCCAACATGATGGTGTACACCACCAGCCTCGCGTCTTGTTGCTTCATCCACCTCACCAAGTACACAGGATCCACACCGCCACTGTTGCCCCGTCACTCAAAAACACCACCACCAGGATCTTGTTCGCCATCTCCACTTCGCATGGATTCCACGATTACCTCCTCCACCCTCTGCAACCCCGCCGAGTAGGTTGTGCCCCCTGAAGCTTTAAACCTCAGTAGCCCATCCAGAGCGGCCTCCGTTAGCTCCTGCAGCTTTGCAGCCACAACCACTATGTAATCAAAGAGAACCACCGATGACGTGTCCTTCACGACCTGCAGGCTTATCGCATACAAGCGGATCTTGATGAACTGCACCATAGCCTTGTACACGCAACCTAACCTGTTAGCATGCCCATTGTTCACAAATTTTGGCAAGCTCTGGCATATACACCGTCAAGGAACGGGAAAGAGAGATGGGGACCTCTCAAAAGAATGAGAAAGTACAAACCCAGTCCCAACCCCAATAGAAAACACCAAATGACCTAAGAGAGAGAACATACTGTCATAAATGCGGGGGTGACCATAGTCCCTGCTGTCCATGGAGCCTGACTTGTCAATCACAAAGATTACATTGTGCGGAGTGTGCTTTGAGTAATCACAAGCAAAGTGATATCCATCCTCCGTCACATACCCACCACTTGATCCTCCCAACTGCATGCCCCCCTTCTTGGCACGGGCATGCCAGAGCTTCTCTGTGCAATAAGACCTCCCTGTGCCAGTTGAAGATCTCTGTGCCAAATGCTCGTCAGACCTACAGACATGGCCACCAAGGCTTGTTCTGCTTCTTCACATGGGTCCACAAATCGGATGTAATGCCAGTATGCCTCGTGGGTCAACACATCCAGGAGCACATCCCTGCCCAGCCCAGAGCATTTCGTTTGTGTCTGAAGAAAAAGACATCGACATACAAGATCAGAAATATGCATGCAGAGTCCAACAAGGCTGAGATGTACATGATGCACTGCAAGGCCATTCCTCACATTACAGAAATGCAATGCATTCTTGTTGGTATGAGGGCCACCATGGTACCTTTCCAATGGACGGATCATTATGCAGCAGGCTTTACATTGTTTGGATTGCGCTGACACGTATTCATAGTACAAATTCCCCATTTTGCCATGGAAGCTACGTGTCTATTTGCACATAGCACACCACACCCTTGACCCCTACATACAGCACTGCATAGGGTAGAATTTTTCATGGCAGACATGCCTTTCATGGTCACCCCACTCTAAGGGAAACACACAATCATTGTTGCAAGAGGGTAGTGCACACTTCATGCCACATATGTGCTGTCGAGAATTGCAATGTGTTGGAAAGGTCACCTCCCCATCTGTAAGCCCCCAAATGAGGAGTGCGTGGTGGAGGGAGACCTAGGGCAGTACCCAATAGAAAAAGAGAGAAAGGGGCTGCCACATAGACAACATCATGGCTGTCATGTGGGCAGCACATCTAGAGCTGTTATGGGTAGGACAGAGGGCCAGGATAGTGCGGAAGCATGGTAGATCTGCATGGATTACAGATGCCTGCTGTACGGCTGGTTTTAGGGTCACGTAAAGGAGCTTAGGCAGCAGCCCTAGAACTGGAACAAGCGTGGAGCAGAGGCAAGACAGTCTGGGATAGATTGCAATGGATCTAGGACATGGAGGTGCACTGTTTGCAGTAGGTTTTGGGGAGGCTGGACCCTGTATATATAGTAGGGCATCTGCCCTTGAAAGGAGGGCCAAAGCCCTAGTGTTGTGGGCCAAGGACCCTTGTAATGAGAGCCCTTTAAGGGGTCGGTTTTCGTACAGACTAAGTCGGTTTTCGGATAGACTGAGTCGGCCAGATTAGGGCTGACCAGTCGGTATTTTTGCCAGGCCTTGGGGCCTATAAAAGGAGAGGCCCTGGGCCTCATTTCACATCATCTGGAGCAGCCAATCCACCAGTAGAAGGAGCAGCAGCAGGGCTACATTTGGGCCTATAGTCATGAGGAGAAAGAAGAACCTTGTACTGTTGTAGACCTAGCTTGTAGACCTAGCTTGCAGGAGGCTGCCCACCTAGGCTGGTTTCTAGACAGCAAGGTGGAGAGGATCATTCTGGATGGAAAGTCTACTTACGCTCGAGGTGGAGCACGCGGGCTCGACTCTAGAGATAGCCAGTAGATAGGAGAAGGACCTTGTGGTAAGATTAGAGGACCACATCATTGGTGGGACTCTGGATCTGCTGTCTCTTTTGTATTGTGTCCATAGTTGTGGATGGAAATATATATTTTGGTGGTTTCTCTATCTGGTTGGTTCATTGTCTATTGATGAGTCTGCACACCTATTGTATGCACATAAGTAAATAAGTTTGTGATTCCACACCCACACTGCACACTGTGTGAGCTCCTGGGCATTACTATAAGTCTTCCGTTGCGTGTACCCTCTGTTGGGTATTTTCTAACACAATGATGGTCACCTTCATGGTGGACCCTTAAGGAGCAAGTCTTACTACAGTTGGATGCCTTTGCAGAGACTACACAAGGTTTGCCGCAGGTGTGCTTCCAGCGCTTGCAATCGTGAGTTCCATCATATTCAGCAGGGTCATTGCATGTGAGTACCATCCAGCCATGATCAAGCTAGTCAAACATCTGCTCTTTATATTTCTCAACACAAAAGGTGCATTGTTCTCTGCAATTGTGACATCCTAGGCAAGAGTGATCAGAGGTATGCCCTTTCTCTAGGATGCATTTCAAAAAGCAGCTCTGGCATTTGCAAGAACAGAGGACAAGCTTGTTTTTCATCTCAGATAGTCAGGCAAGTATTTCCAGTTGTAGCTTTTGGAGATCACTATCTTCTGGAAAATCTTAAGTATTAACTTGTAACCATGCAAGCACCCTATTTCTCCTCATCTCAACCACACTAGCTAGGAAGCTTACATACGATGATAACCAACTCTCATCAGTTCCTTTGTGTTGGAAAACTTTGGCAAATGCCTCCTTCAAGGGGCTCAGTATAAGTCCCACGGCCTCATTTGATTCTACTGCAAGCTCCAGACCCGCATCCATAATTGTCAGAGTCTGACCTGCTACATGTATGGGCTCATCTTTCAACTCCTCCTGACTATCAAAGTTCACAAGCGGCATTCCATCCAAGCAGTTGCCAAGCCTAAGAGCACTTTTTCTAGATGCACTCTGATCAAACTGAGCCTCATGGCTATTCACTTTGAATCTACAGGAGCCCAATCTCTTGCGCTTATTTGGGCAACCACCAGCTTCAAGTCCAGCATAAAGCTACAGCCAGTATTGTGTGTGGGAAATAGTTTTTCAATTGTTTCTCCAATGTCAGAAATGCTGTCATGAAACTCAGGGCGTTGGAAGGGGGGCATTGCTGCAATCTCTACCTCCCCCCCATACATAGTGGTAAGGAAGTTCTCCTTGGACTTGTTGCATATCTGGTGGATCTTTTCACAGAACTCATCCTTGAGATCCTCCACATCCGAAGCATCAACACCCTTGATGGACATATAGACTCTTTATCTAGATGAAAATCCTGTGCACACATAATAGATAGACATGAAGACATGAGGAAAGGGCATGCACTTCAAAATGGGGAAATCAATTGTTTTTCAGTGCCTTAGAAGTGAATCCTTGTTAAAGTGTGCACCGTAACTCCTTGTTACAGTGTGCGCAGTAATCAGACCATGGAAGAAAGCAAGGGAATGGAGCAAGCTACCTTCTTGTTGAATATGGTCACATTGCTGATAGCAGCATTCAGGATGGAAAGGAGCATGTCCTCCTGCTCACATCGCTCAAAACTTCCCAGACCCTCAAAATATAGCAACGCATACATGCAATCGGGTTCACAGATGGCAGTCCTCTACACCCCATCTGTGCACCTTCCTCCTGCTACATCCAGCAAAGAACCAGCCAAGTGATTAAGAAGGTAGGACTTTCTACTGCTTTGCTTGCACATGGAGGATATCACTTTAAAACGCCGTTTCCAATCAGCAAGAACTAGGTCTTTGCTGAGAACAAACTCCAACCACACAAGCTCTTTGCTTCCTGCAAACTATGATAGCTGAATTTCAATGCATGTCCAGTCCATATGCTGAAAAGACTCGTCAAGGTGGAAGGCCTTGAGTGAATTAAGGCCCCGATCATACATGGCCATGAAACTTGAGGCCTCATCATACACCACCAAATCAAAACCCCTCTTATATTGCCTCATAGGATTTCTCCCAATTAGAGAAACTCCGAGCCTTGGGCATAGATAAATGTGCAAGTTTGACTTATCTTTAGCTACCACAAACTGTAACACTTGTCCTCCCTTGAGTAGCACTACCTTGCTGAGAACCTCCTAGCTTGGGTCAAGAACCGCTAACTCCAATGGCTTGCTGCAGGAAGGAGCCACTGCATGACTTGATGTTTGGCCATTCATTAGTTGGTCCAAGTCTCTCTTATCTGCTATCAACTCAACAGCTGTCCATGTGACCATTTCTTTTTTAATCTCTTCAATGTCATAGTTTAGAGTCATCTTGGTAGATGATGAACTACCCCATGGGATCCATGTAGAAAAATCCGAGAAACCTTTATTTGAGAAGCCTTTCAATCTCACTCTCAACCTGCCCTCCTAAGACTGCGTCGAGATTGACACTCGCTGCTTCATTGCTTGTAGCAAGCTGGAAAAATCCTTTTCTTCAGCCTCGTCCCTGAGCGATGAGGTAGTCAATAGAGCGAGCGAGAAAAAGCGAGCGGGCCCAATGAAGCGAGCGAGTTTTTTTACAATTCCTCCGATGAGAACAAATTTGAAACCAAACTTACTATAGCAAGATGTTGTCATAATAAGCATACCAATAATCAGACTTACAATCCACCCTATCTTTCACTTGAAGAACATAAACTAATTACCAAACTCATAACATAGATGACTATTGAAATACCACTTCACCTGCAAAATGCACTAGACCAAAACTTTCCAAATGTGTCCATGGTTCACCACAACAATTATCAGTCTATGAACAAAATGGTGTTTTAAACCATATTCTAATCCCCCTGACATTCATCATCAAGAAAGTAGTTGCGCGCATGTGGTTTATCTAATTGGCACTCATCATATCTCTTGTCGACTATCTCTTGTCGGCTGTCATGAATCTTGCCATTTTTTCTGCATAGCATGGTAACAAACTATAACAAAACATACATTTCAAAGGAAAGTAAGTCAAAGTGGAACAATGAAAATAATTTCCAATAAGAAGAACTTGCCATCCTTATGTGTTATACAAAAGACAATTCGCTACCAACAAAAAGCAGAAAAAATCAATTGCTAGATCAAGGCCTTACAAACACTATCCAAAGCATCAAAATTTGTACTTTCTTGATTCAAAGGCACCCGTAAATCTTCACTATCTACCATATTATAAAGATGCTAAATAACACTTTCAAAGTCCTCAATTTTAGCATTCAAAATATATAACAAAAAAACTTAGGGCCAGTAGCATACTACTCATCAAAGGGGTTTGTGACAGGTTCCACTCTCTCTTCTTCCCCCTCTCCATCATGCTCTGACCTGATCCGTTTTCTAGAATGATCTGCCACAAGTGGCTCAACAATGCTAGCCACAATACCATTGTCTGAATCAAATGAAAAACAAGGCCTGCCAATGGCCTGACAAGCACGCATAAGCAGGGCTGTACCACAACCCATCTCTAGAACCAGCCCTCCAGGAACACAGAGAAGAGACATAATGCAACCTACAAAAAAACTACTCCTCTCTAGTCCACCTCGTGCTAGCTGAGAAGACATCGGCACGATTGTCCTTGAAGAGGGAGGTATGTGATGAGTCCAGACATCTTCACGTGGATCAATCAAAAGCTGTTGGAAAAGTGGAAAGCTCTCCTCCCAAAAAACTGTTGGATTCTTCTTTGCTCTATGTATTAGAGCTAATACTGAAGATTGCATCTGGAAACCACATGGAGAAAAACATATATAGTATATTGACTTCAACTAGCAAGCATTATAGCATGAAAGATGGCAAACATAGCATGCATAGGACTTATCCTTCCAAACATATCATGCATAGAACTAACGAGGAGACATTTGTCAAAGACACTTTTATCATGGAATGCAAACATAGAATGCATGGAATGGTAGCTTACCTTAACACTTTTATCATGTTCTCTACAAAATCCATATGGAAACTTGTCATGAATGATCACACGTCTGACAACCTCCAAGCCCTGGACATATGCAAACCGTTCCATCCAACCAATACATTGTCCTGCAAGCAATTAATTTTATTTAAAACTAGTAGAATGGAAACACAAAATGTGAAATGTCAATTGTGGTATTGTGCCTTACCTGCCAAAGGACATATGCATGGCAACCAACCACTATCAGATAAAGAAGCTGATGCAACTGCAAGCCCATGCCGCACATGGTCCTCGAGCAAGACATTCCAAGTAGGAGTGGATCCTCTCTCATCAAGTGGATAGCCAGATGGAAAATCGAGCAATATAAAATCTGAAGCCCACTTCACCTTCTTACCCATCCTCTTGTAGTCCTGATCTCGACTAGCCACTGTAATAAAAAACTCATGCAAAATAGCATACTTATCATTTCTTTTAGAGTCAGCAAAGTCTTTGCCCATTGCAATGTAATCTCCAACTGTACAAGCAAACAAAGGTGTGATGCCACGGGCCAAGGAAATGTCAGGTGACTGTGATCGATGGAACACGTATTGCTTCACAAGTCCCGAGATTAATTCTCCACCTATATGCAAAAGCAAATCAATTACAAGTAAAAGTAGTGTTAAAGGAACAACTACATATGCAGAACACAACAACACCCTTACCTGCACTCTCTATGTGATCCATTTCATGCCGCATAGGACTAGATGGTCCCTCGTCTAGAAAGAGAACAATCATAAACTTATTAATGCAATGTCAAAACGAATTGAAGACAACATCAACAAACAATCATATTGTATCTTCCTTACCTTTTTCTATAGGATGTTCTTGTTTCTCTTTGTCTTTCTTATCTCTCCTTGAGCTTCCCTCCACTTTGTCCTTACTTGCTTCATTGGCTTTTTGTGAAGCATAAGTATTGTACAAGTCTCTTTCTCGCACCAGTACTTGTCCTTTAGGGAAATCTATCCACCAGGGACAATGTGCTAATTCCCATTGAGAGAGATGGTGCATGCCCGGTGGATACATGCATGCAGCATGACCAATGTCCACCCAACTCTTACACAAATTTGGAATGTTAGAGATCCTTTTCTCTATTGCCAAGTGGGAGAGATATCTATCAACCAAGAAACAAAAAAAAAATGGATGCCCCAAACCATCAAAAATTGTGTAATTACATGAATCAATAGCACAAACATAGACAAATGAAAAATGAACCTTCAAATGAATTGATAACATACCTATAAACCACCCTATGGGCAGCCATGTCCAACTCAGATAGTCCATCTCCTTTTTTTCCACCCTTGCTCTCCATCTTTGTTTCCTTTGATCTTAGCACCACAAACATATGTTTTCTCCCCTCTAATTTTATATCCTCCATGTATTGCTGCAATGTGTAATCCTTAGGGGTATCCAAAGGCATGCCCATTGTTGTGATCACCCTCAAATCTTCAAGCACTTTCAATGACTGTCTCTCCACCTTCTCCAAAAATATATCTCTACTAATCCACCTAAAAAGTAAAAGTTGACGCAATTTTATAATAAAAAAATAAGAGTCATGCCATTGGCAAGAAACAAACAAACACCATGAAAGATGATTTGTATTGGTAGAAGAAACACACCCTTTGTACTCAAGGTCACCCACAGGCATGAAGTACATGTCTCGCATAGGTTTAGTGGCTTCTAACAAAGAAAGGAAAATATTTTTTTTTTCTAATCTCAAATCAGACTTTGCAATGAGTTGGAGCTTCTCCAATGTCACGCAAGAGTCCATACCATCAAAGCGCAAGGCAAACAACTTTTCCAACCAAGCCTCTCCAAGACCAGGATCTATACAATTCAACACCTATCCAAAGATGACATGTCAGTCACTTAACTTCAAAATTATATGCAACAAAGTATAGAAAATTCAATTCACACCTTTCCCATCCTATCAGCAATTCTCTTTTGAATTATGGTACACTGCTTTCCTTCTGCCTCTCCCATTTGATCTAAAGGTAGCTTTGTAGATATTTTGTCCATTGCTTTTTTAAGCTCTGTATTGTACTCAACCTACATACATAAGTTCCAATTAGAGAAAGCAAAGGAGTGATAAAGATCTAAGCATCAATACAAATGCAACATTCTACCTAGAAGACAAAAGCCTTGCCAGATAACCTCTTGTCAATGGAAACCATGGCTTCTTCCCTTTACTCTCTTGAGCCCTCCAATTCTCTATTGATTTGATCTCACTCGAAGACAATGTTCTCATAAACACCATAGAGTCACACTCACAAATGTTGTGTGCATTTATGAGTATGTCCCTTAGACTGGGTTTGATAATGGCATGTTCATTCATGCTAGAAAACAAATAGCAAAGTACACAACCCAATCAATAAATGCAAAGTAGCATAAAACACAAATGTGGAGAAGATTCAAAGAGTCCATGTACTTACAAATTCATTCGTTGTAGCCCTGCCAAGAGAGCAATCTCACTAATTTTCCTTGGGTCAATTATTGTGCATACCACTCGTACATGTCTTTTCTTGTTTGTAGGAAAGATTTCCTTGATAACACTCATCCATGCAGTGGTCCTATGATTGCCCTCCCAAACAAATAACATCTTTTGCGACATAAAATGAAAGTCAGTGTTAGACATCACATCTTTCTCAAACTCCCCATCCACCTCTCTCCAGGTGGGAGACCAACTCTTCCTCATATCATCTGTCACAACTATCTCCTCTCCATCACTCTTGCAGATAGATACAATGAAAGACCCTTTCTCTGGGAGATAGCCCTCTACTTGAAATGTACTTTTGAGTGAAGATACATCATCACAAAGTCCTCTCACTCTTGCATAAGGTATCAACCTACACAAGGGAATGCGAGGACATTGATCTGAATCAAGCATCCTACATTTGCCAATCACATCACCTCCTCCTTCCACCTGAACTTCACTATCATCCAACTCATCCTCCTCTACTCTTGGACCTTCATCTCTTTGAGTTGATGATACTTCAACCTCTAGACCCACCACACTTTCTTGCTCTTCTGTTCCACCTACTAATGATTCAACATTGTGGTCTACTTTTGTTCCTCTTGTCACCTTTGTAGAATGTGCCACTTGAACTTTTCTGCCTTTTTTTCCTGTCATCCTGAAAAGACAAAAAACACGGCATTTTTCCAATCATAGTTCTCAAAACCTTTTCAATAAAAACCAAAACTAAAAACAAATACATGTATCTACCAATGCAATTGATTTCCAGTTTAGGGAACATTCACCCACTTGTGTCCTAAAAGAAAAAGGTTCATCTCCAATGCACATAGTATATCAACTTGCAGTGGCATCTATACACTTGGATATATGGAATTGCAGTGGTAAATATGCACTTCTATGCCTACCCCATGTATCAATACTTTCTTTCATACTCACAAAAGGTTGCTTCGACCATTTCATCTTTTGTCTATAAGTATGCTTTGGTGTACAGGTCTAATGGTCTTTGGAATGCTATTGGACTCTTGGAGGGATAGGTCACATGGTCTTTTGAATGCTATGCAAGGAGGGGATTATTGGACTGCCCGAGGGACCAAAATAGGCAGCGCGTTAACGCTTACTGAAGTGCACGAAAATGTTGAAGCAATTGTATAGCTGCATACAGGACAAATTATACAACGCTTTTATATCTCACGAAAACGTTGAAGCCAATTGTACACAAGTTTCCATGTGATGCTATTGTATTGCTTATCCTCATGTGTGCAGTGTGCACTTTTTTTTTAACAACAATGAACTTCCCATATTACCTCTTGTAATTATCATCGACTCAACTGGTGTGGACCCGTGGCAGAGTTGAGACTCGAGAGCTCCAAATTGATGCTGCTTGCAATCGTTGAATATTTTGACCTTTGTGGTTGAGCAATTTTCAATTTGGATGGACTCTACGTAACCATTTGTGGAAGTACTGGGATTACACTCCAAAATGCGCTCCCTCTATTGAATGATTGGAATCGTGGGTGTGGATAACAGTATCTCCAGGTTTTGATTGAGTGAATTTCAGGTCACATACTCGAGGCTATACAAAATTATGGGTTGCGATCACCTTATCTACGATTTGTCTTCTTTCTCCTCTTGGTTCTTCAAAATCAAGAAAGAGAACAAGTGCACGTCGAGAGTGTTTTCGTTAAGAGGAACATGTATTTTTGTCCTGTATGCAGCTATACCACGCACATAATTTTTATATGCATAAGGATAGCTATACAACGCTTTTATATCTCAGAGCTATAACGGGACAAGCAGAGCCCTCTCTACGGTGTCTTTCACACTCACCCACACAATTGGGACCTTCTCTCTATCGAATCGTAATGTTTTTCTCATTAGGGGATGCCATTCCTACGGCAAGTGCAGCGGCTCGAGTAGCGTATCCGACGGTGTAAGCTTTTCATTTTCTTGTGATGCAGGGTGCTCAGAAGTTTGCTCCTGGGATGACCTGTTAAATGTCTTCCCAAGCTCCCGGCAGCTCATCAGACGGTGGAGACGATCACGCAATTCATTCCCATTTCATCGCTTCTTTCTTTCTTGTTCTGATGATAATAATAATAATATAGATTTTGTTTTGCTAGATGCTCATGAATCGATCATGACGATGAATCATCTCAGCAGCTGCTTTTTGTTTGGTGAAATCACAATTACTAACAACAAGAGCGCGCACCCAACAGATGAAGACGAAACAGTAAGAATTTTTTTTTAGACGCGATCCGTCGATGGACGCCGCACGCTCATCGATTCTGTTTGTGAGTTGATCCATGCAATGCATACGTCGGATGCTTCTGTCCACGACAAGAATTTTTTAGACGACGATCGATCGATCAACGGACGAAGACGAACGCTCGACCATTCTGTCTGTGGTACATTGCATTCATCGTATGCTTCCGTCCACAATATCATCGTTTTCCCATCAAAATCTTCATCGTAGCTTCTCTTCCAGCCGGATTGACACAAATATGTCTAGAAGTTGGGCATTCGGAAGAATGCGCACTGTCCACGATATCCGATCCATCAGGCGCATATTTTTCGACTGATTCATCAAGTCTCGTTTCTATCTGCGCACTCTCCCATCTCGTTTCTCTGACAATATGTAGTCTTTCTCAAGCAATATAGACAAGCAATAATATAGACACCTAAATAACGCTTGCATCTTCTTTCTTTCAAGCTCTCTTCTTCGTCGTCGTCGTGTAATCGCAAGCTCTCTTCTTGCTCTTTTCCTTCGTCGACTTCGTATCGTCTGCTTCATCTTCTCTTCTTCTCTTCGTACGTAGCTCCATTGACTTCGTATCTTCTTCTTCTTCTTCTTGTCCATCGACTACGTAGCTCTTTTCCTTCTGCTTCTTCTCCTTGCGCTTCTGATCATCGTCGTCCCATGGATCCATTGCTCTCCGAGCTCCCAGCTTCTTCTTCTTCTACCCTCATCCTCCCCCCTCGCCTCCTCCATTGCCCTCCAGCTCATGGAAATGCAAAGGCAAACGATCCACTAGCAAAGGCACTCCAACTTCCTTCGTGGACTGCCTGGGGCAGCAAAAGAGGCAGCGCGTTAATGCGCAGCCTCTTTTGCTGCCCCAGGCAGTCCAGGAAGGAAGTTGGTGGAACGCGCTGCCTCTTTTGCTGCAAGTTCCACCAACTTCCTTCCTGGACTGCCTGGGGAAGCAAAATGCGCTGCCTCTTTTGCTGCCCCAGGTAGTCCAAGAAGGATGTTTGACTGCCTTCCTGAGCAAGGTAGATGATCGATGGTTTCGGGATCTAGATGTGTTTCGAGAGCTAGATGGTACCGTCAGGCGCATCTTGCAGTTTGGCGATCATGAATTTGTTCTCGTAGCTTAGTTAGTTCGGTGATCATGAACGGATCTTTGATTCAGATCTATGGCTTCGGTGGATGTTTGCAGGCCTCGGCAGATCTCCTAATATAGATTTTTTACAGAAACAATCCCAATCCTTTGCACACTTCCTTCGCCTCACCCATCCTTCCTTGTCTTGCCGCTCCCTCTGCTTGCCCCGTTGCTTTGCCATTATCTCCCCACACGGACACCTTCGCTTTGGCGTTAACGGTGATGGACGCACCCATTCAGAATTTCCGACCGTCGTTTCTTTGCCATCGCCTCCAAACGATTCCTCCCTCCCTTCAGTACGTATGAGAGAGAGAGAGAGAGAGGTGTGTCAAGTTCAAAAGCAAATTTAGCGACTCCATGTTGGGAGCCTCTTTAGTAATCCATTTGTCTCATATAACGATCACTTCGAATCGAATTAACATCATTTTTTAGCAATCCATGTCTTAGTGTACTTTGTTATCTCAAGCACTCCGACCATACAGGTGTTGTGCCTATACGTTTGCAGAAGCACTGGGACAATTCAAGGGTTGAGCTGTTAGATTTGCATGGTGAACATTTCAGTTCACTCGAGTCGTCCTATGTAGTTGCTGGTGGAAATTTGGAGTACTTTGCTAATTGCTTGTTTCTGTAAAAAATCTATATTCGGTGGATGTCTGCAAGGCACTCTCGAAGCTCCTCGTGCGTATGGATTGGCAACGCCAATCTCCTACGACTCAGCCCAGCCTTCAAAACCAATTGTGTATTAAAGGATACAGGCTTTTGCTCAACAAAAGATGTTGCAAGAAGTTACTCCCTTGGATTCATTCAAGCTTGAGCTGATTTCTTGAATAGAAGACGTTGCAAGAAGTTATTCTTCATCATCGTAACAAACAAACGTCCTCGCCACTGCAACAGAAACCTCCTCATTTCATCCATCTCACTCCTCAATCCTCACCTCACGATTTTGTAGTTTCGAATTCATGACTCCTCAGTACTCTACTCTATAGCATAGGCTCTAGAATCTAGCTCCGATTTGTCTCACGTAGGTTGGATTTTGCAAGCATGCTTGTGAGTGAGTCCTCGCGAGTTTAAATAAAGCGGCTGCTGCTTTCTCTTCCGCTAAGTCCAGAAACCGACCAGAGGGCTTTTGGTTTTCGTTATGGACTTCAACCGGTGCTCGACGATCTCGTACATCTGTCTTTACGAGAATACGCGCTCAGCTACTTCTCTTCTCATGTTTAGTAGAGCATCAAAAATCATCCGACATTTCACTCCTCCATTCCATTTCATGCTTCTGAGCCTCGAGCAAAAGAGGATTGCCTTCCTTCCTTCCTGGACTACCTGGGGCAGCAAAAGAGGCAGCGCATTAACGCGCTGCCTCTTTTGCTGCCCCAGGCAATCCAACTGCCACCACATCGAGTCACCTTTGGACTGCTTGTGATTGATCGTCTTCCTCATCGTTCTCTTCTAAGAATCTATACGAACATGCTTACCCTGCCCCAAGCAGTCCCAGAAGGAAGTTGGATAACCTTGCTCGCTGTGGTGGAACTTCCTTCCTAGACTGCCTAGGGCAGCAAAAGAGGCAACGCGTTTGCTGCCCCAGGCAGTCCAACCGCCACCACAATGAGCCACCTTGCTTCATATCTCTTTCGGCTCACTTTGCTTCATATCTCTTTCTTGCTTGCACTCTTACCGTTACGCTTGCCTCCCTAGGCTATGGTCGTTGAATTTCTGAAGAGAAAAGAGGAGTACTTACCTCAAAAGCTCTTTGCTTGTTGATGTTTGTTGAAGGCCGCAAGGAGGTCGATGTCGTTGAAGTTTGTTGAAAGCACAAGGAGCTTGATGCCACGGCAGGCATCTCAGAAAGGAAGGAGTCGACATCGCTAAACTTTTGAACTGTGGGAAGATGAGAGGGCAGGAATGGAAGGGGGTGGGGAGTGTTGGAGGAGTGTGAGGAGCATTTGGGGGAAGCTTCAAAGCTGGAGAGAAAGAGAGATAAAATCGCTTCAAGGCTGGAGAGAAAGAGAGATAGAATCTGACCCAGCCCACCACGCCCTTCCTCATAATATCTCTAGATTTTGCATGAGATTTTTTAGTAATGATTTTGCAGGCGATGGTCATTATTAGACAGATTTTGCAGGCGTAGCCTTTAGAGAAATGATTTTTGAGGGATTTTGCAGGCCTGGTCATTATTAGACGATAGGAGAAGACCGCATAACTAACACCTTGTAATAGTGAGGAGAACACCTTGTAATAGTGACTCATGATGGAAATAGTAATATTGCTCGTTCATGCAAATGTGAAGTAAACTAACACATTTCGATAGTTTTCATTTTAGATATGGATTTGAAGATACTACTCATTCTAACTATTGCTAGTAAAATATAGTAATTATAAATCTTTAAATTTTTTCTTGATATTTTAGTCTTTCAATACCAATATATAAATTTGAAAGTAACTTCTCCTTTTATTCATTTATATTAAATATACACCCTTACTGAATGAAATGCATGGAGGCATCATTCAAGTTACTATATGCATGAAGGCATCTTGTTCAAAGATTACCATTATTCTAAACAAATAAACACATATTGTTCAATAAAGATCTGCAGTTAAACGACCACCTTGGATGCTAATAGTGACATCCATTTGCATTTGACACTTACAGAGACGAACTTGCTTCTCTCCCATAATTCAATGCAGTGGCTCTTTCAACACTTCTCTTTGCTCCATTCTCTTCGGTCTCCAACACATCTATGCCATTTCTTCTTTTTCCTCCCTCCTTTCGGACCCTTTGTGTAGCTAGCTTTTCACTTGTTCTTTGGCTCGGGGGGGTCACTCATCATATGTAACCCTATCACGTGAGTTCAACAGAAGGATATTTTTTATTCCTAAAATTTACAGAAATAAATATACATAAGGGACTATTTAAAATAGTTTTGGAAAAAATTTACAGATTTGTATAGAAAAGGGGTACATTTTATTAATGAAAAAATTTACAGATAAGGGATTTTAAATATAGGCCTTGAACGCACGTGATATAAAGGGTTTATACATAGTGACCCCCCCGAGTTCTTTGGTTGGTGTGGTCTGGTGCTACATCTTGGCTCTAGCATTTGAATCATGCCTTTCTCAGTTTTCATTCGCTTTGGAGAACACGAATCATTGACCATTCGTTTTGACACTCCTTTCCTAGAGGTTTCATTGGTGGAGCTTAAGGAACACTTTCACATTGAGAACAAGGACATTGAGCTGCATCAAGAAATCGGAATAGATGAGCTTGCCATTGTACTTCCAGTGGTGAACTTAGAGGATGGTCAGAAAGGGTTCAAGATTAGTGGTGGCCAACAATCAACCTTAAGAGTTCACATGTCCTATAAGAGAGGTACTCATGGTGACTTTATGAATGAATAGTGTGGTTTCACTTATAGAGAGGATGCCTTTGAATAGTTCTCTTCATGTTGCGCTCAAATCTGCAGTTCGGGTGGAGAAGGTTACTGAGCTTCCTCTAACTTACGATGGATATATTGTCTTCGAACTTCCACCTATGCCTAAGGGTTCACCAATGTCTGGAATGGAACAGAATGCTGATGGTCATGTTTGGGCAAAATATTCCACATGTTCGCAAGATTGCTTCAATGGTGTTGTGAGAATGAGTAGATGTTCAGGTTATTTGAGATGTTGTAATTTGGATTGTCCTTTCCTTGAACGAATGGGAATTTTAAATGATACACAATGGAAAGGAAAGCTTAGGAGTCCTCCTCTACCTGGTCCCATTGATCCTGCCTTGGGGTCACTTTTGTGCAAGCGTTGTGATGCAATACCAGAGTGTGTTTACCTATGCAGTGCTATTATATATTATTGCTTTCCCCATGAAAGAGTGAAGACAATGAGATGCGCAGTGCATGTGGGTTTCCATGACCATCCAGTTGAAAAAGGTAGAAGTCGAGCAAAGGAAATGCAAGTAGAGGATCTCATTTCAATGCGTGCTAGGTTGAATGAAAATTCCTCTTTCAAAAATATTGAGATGTCTGTGGCACAAGACCTTGTGATGGAGATGATGCTGGCAAAGGATGGGGTTGTTGTGGAGCCACTAGATGATCAAAAGTTCGAAGAAGTGCTTGAAACCATTACACCAATGACCCAGAGAAGGAGGCTTCAGAGAGTGGTGCAGAGTGCAAGAAGTGAGGCTAGAGGAGGGGATGGTGGAATGTATTCAATACTTGATTTAAAGAGGAGATGCAAATATCCATACCTACAAAGTATCCTATTTCCTGAACAATTGCAAGATGAACAACAACCACATATCTTCAAAATGTCGACCATTGGTCCAGGATCAGGAGTTGATCTAGTGAATCGCATGTGGCCTGGTGGAAGCTTGGGATCACAATGGGTTCATTTTGACCATGTGCATCGAGTGAGGGGATGGTCAACAATGGGTGCTCATGTGTATGACCCATTCATAAGGGAAGTATTAACTATAGCAATATGTGAATTCAAGGTGGAGGATAACCATGCTCAAGTTCGATTCTGGGAGCTACTGAACAATACAATGGAGAAGAATGGTTTTAAAAAGCCTGAATTCCGTGGATTCATGGCAGATGGAGCAGGAGCAAATTGGCTGGCTGTCCGTATTGTTTACAATGGTGGACCTGAAAATGTGATGGATGGTAGAGAAAGAACTTGTGTTTTCCATTGGGAGATGAGCATGGTTGAGCACACCAGACGATGCATTAAGCCACAATTTCAAGAGGAGAATAAAGTTCTATGTCGGAAGTGGAGAGAGGCAACAACTTCAACTTCTGCAGACCAATGCAAACAAACATTGAATTTGTATTGGTCCCCGATTCATGTGAAGGAGGGTGAGCTACCAACATTGCATACGTGGCTTGCTTGGTGGGATGTTAGAGTCAACAAGTGGGGGGGAATGTTCTTGCGGCAAGAAGAGCAATCTGGATTTGTTCCTACAGTGAACCTTTCAGAGACAAAACATTCTAGCATGAGAGCAGCACATGGATATGCAAAACACATAACATTGTATGATGCTTGTGCAACAGATCTTGCAATGAGTGTCCTTCAAAGTGCCCACTACAATGCCTTTATGAATGGAAGACACTTGGGTAAAGGACCAAATTTGGATGCTCTCCGGCGAAGAATACTTGATGGTAGTGGGTCTGGTAAAGGGGACAGGAATAGGCTTGTGGATTTATCACACATAGTGATTGAAGAGGCTGGGATACAATCTCCTGAGATGAATAGGCCAATAACAGAACCGGTGAGCATAAGAAGAAAGAGGGGTTCAAAATGTTCAACATCGGTCCATGGAAATGATAGTCATCGACTATGCTATCCTTTCTGGCCCACCATGATGCTCTCTTTTGATTCAGCATACCCATTCCTATCTCCTCGTGTTGCTCTCACACATACAAATCCACACACCCACACATACTTGAGCATCCATTTATACAAAGTCCTCATACTGAGTTTCTGTGGCACTCCGGAGGTGAAGGGCAGACTCAGCCATGATGAAGGCTAGCACTAAAGGAGAAAGCTAATCAAAAGGTAGTCCAAAATCTCTTCAATCAAGCTACAACTGCTTGTGAAGTCTAAAAGTTTTCATTTTAGTCTCTCCCCAACGAGCATCTAAATCTAAATCTAGCTGATAGGGCAACGCACAATTTAAGATAGAAAGAGAGTTTGTTTGAGTATACTTGTGCTTTCTAAGTTAGAAATGTATTTTTGCCTCTTTGCAAAAACGAGACATAAGTTAAAGTGCCATTTAACTTTTTATGTTTTAAATAAGAGAGAGAGAGAGAGAGAGAGAGTTTCTAGTTTTTTGGAAGTTTTTGTTTCTTGACTTGCTTGTTTTTTTTTGCTTAAGTCACCTGCTTCGTTTCTTCTTTATTTCTTGTTTTCATTCTCTTTTATTTTTTTGACGTATTTTAGTAAGCACTGGGTTTGCCCAAGAGACTCCGTGGGTCTTTAGAAACCCAATATAGCTGCTTATGCTGGGGGGGGCACTGATGATGACATAAGTGTTGCTTTGCTTGCTAAGTATGTCTTCCTTTTGCTTTTCATAAAAGTTTTTGTTTACCTCTTTTTTCTTCTCTTTCATTTTCTCTTTTATTTTCTTTGTAGATTTTTGATCTTTAGAACAACAAAAATTCTAAATTTGTATGATTGGACTTATTCTAGTCTTACAAAGGTATATTTTTCTATCACCTTAGCGGGCATGCAAATTCTTTGAATTTTCGTCCAAGTGGTGATCAGCTATTCAACTACGTCATTTTATCTTACGCAGGTGCAGAAGCCCCAACAGCTAATCTTATTCGAGTCTTATTCTCATTTATTCTTATTATTATTTTAAATCTTTTCTTTTTGTTTATTTATTTTTTTTATTTTTTAATTTTTAATTCTATCTCTCTCTTTGTCTCTCTTTCCCTTAATTTTATTTTATTTTTAATTTTATTTCTTTAAAAAGTATGCTTTTGCGTTTTGTTTTAGTTGCTCTCCTTGGTTTATTTCATTGTATGATCGCTTTATTATTTATTTATTTTTAATTTTATTGGTAACTTTCCTTTTCTCTTTCTCTTTCTTTGGTGCTTCTAGGTTGATTAAGCTCTTACAGTGGCCTTGGGGCCCTGGCTAACCCTAACTGTAATCGCCAGTTTGGGGGTATATTGGCATTAGTGATACATGCTATGATGAATTCGCCTTTTGGAAAACAACAGGGCGATCTCCTGGGATGTCATCTGGCTCTTGTGACATTCCCTTGTAGTAGTAAGGGGGGAGTGTTGAGATATCGAGCTCCACTCGCGATATGCCAGGGTGACCGTTGTGCATTTATGTCACCGACTTGTTAGCTACAGATGCGGTTGGTACACCGCCCACGAATAATAGCTGGATGACAGCTATCCATATCTACACTAGTTCGTGGCTCAGTTAGTATGCCACCTTAGTTAGTTGAGTTTGGTTTGAGACCCACATATAGGGTTCTTCTATTTCTTTGTACTAGAGTTCTTTTGGCTTTCACAACTAAGAAGAGGAAAACTGTTTTCAGCCTCCACCTTTGTGTGTATTCCCCCATTGTGCATGTGAGAAAGCCGCAAGTGAGACTCCTTCCCTCTCTCCCACTATCTTCACATGGTATCAGAGCCTTGTTCGTGGTAAGGAGCTCAAGAAAGCAAACCAAGTTCGCAGTGTCCTGGTAAGAGGACCAGTGTTGCTTTCCTTTTTCGAGTTTGGGAGCAAATCTCTGCAGGTAGCACAGCCGGAAGTGCAAGAGTGCACTGTCTCAGATTGAGACGCCCTTCACGGTGTGGCGAGAGGGCATTATATGCTGCGGGCAAGGGCAAAGCCCTTGGTGACGTTATTTTTCTGATTCGAGGTCATTTCGGGGCCCATTTTGGAGGCGGAAGTTCTCCGCAGACACTCAAAAAAAGGCCCTGTTTTTGCTGTGCAACCACTGTTCTGCAGGTCGGTGAAAAGTTGCCGCAGAAATTGCATTGTATGCCTGTGTGCAGAGATATTGGGAGTTGCAGATTCATGCTTGTTGCCTGTTGATGCAAAATCGTCACTAGGAAGTGACTGTGTGTTGAAATACCACTTTCATCAGTTTTGCAGATCTGCCCGTGTGAGGCAAAAGCTGTGTTTTTTGCAGTGACAGAATATTTTGCAGTGTTCTGTAATGGCATCTGATTCTCTTTCACAGATTGTCACTGAAAATCTTGACAAGAACAACTTCCAGGCATGGAAGTTTAGAATGACGAATTTCTTGATGGGAAAAGGCTATTGGGAGTTCATTACAGGAAATGAAGAAGAACCTGTTCTTCCTAATGTTCCCAATCAACAGGAAATGCAGGCATTCAAAGGATGGCATGAGAGAGCCAGGAAAGTTATGTACTGGCTGTCTATCAGTATTTCAGATTCAATGATTGTGCATATTCAAGATGCAAGTACGCCAAAGGTGGCATGGGATACTTTGGCTAAAATGTACAGCACAAATACGCAGGCCAGGAAAATGCAGCTCAAGCAGGAGCTGCACAGTGTGCAGAGAGAAAATATGAGCATCAATGACTACCACATGAAGGTGAAGAAAATTGCGGATGCACTTGCTTCCATTGGGTCGCCAGTGGATGATGACGATTTAGTTTCTGTGACCTTGAATGGTCTAGGAAAGGATTATGCACAGTTCCGGACATCCATTGCCGTCCGTGAAAAATTTCCTGATTTTGAGGAGTTGATTGCTCTTCTAATTTCTGAAGAGCAGAGAAATGCTGGTGCATCTTCTTCAGGTGGAACTTCAAAAGAAACTATCTTCTACTCAAATGCTGGAAGGGGTAGAGGCAGAGGTAGAGGAGGCCGATCTGGAGGCCGTGGTAGAAATCAGAATATGTAGCAAACGCAAGAAAACCAGTCCTATGCAGGAGGACGTGGTAACTCTAGAGGCAGGGGGAGCCAAAGAGGTCATGGTGGATGGCAGAGAGGCCAAAATGCAAACAGCAATGTTGAATGCTACTACTGTGGTAAAATGGGGCATATGGCTAAAGACTGCTACAAAAAGCAGAATGACATTATGAATGGAAAATTGCAGCAAGGCAATTATGCATCCTCTAGTAGACAGGGTGATGACAGAAATGAGCATTTGTTTATGGTGCAACATATGACAAATTCTATGACAAGTGCAGAAGAAAGCAATGATGTGTAGTATGTTGACTCAGGTGCGTCAAACCACATGACAGGTCATGCTGAATGGATGCAGGATGCAAGGAAAATGGAAAAACCAGGATTTGTGGAGACTGGTGATGATACTGCACATCCTATTGTGCAGATTGGTAAAATTCCTTTGTCTATGCAGGATGGGAAAAAGAAATAACTGTTCGATGTATTTCATGTCCGGAACATCACCAAGAACCTGGTTTCTGTTGGTCAAATGGTTGAGCAGGGCTTGCAGGTCAGATTTAATCCTCATGGATGCTTTGTTGAGGATATGAAAAATAATGGTCGCTTGATAGCAAAAGGAAAGAAGAAGGGCAGGATGTTTACGTTGGATGCGGACATGCCTGAATTGAGTACAGCAATGTTTGCACATGGGACTGGTGTAGTTGCAGATATTGATATCTGGCACAAACGCATTGGTCATGTTAATATACAGCGACTTAAATCAATGCAAGCCCAAAATATTGTTGCACGATTGCCTAAATTCAAGGTTGCAGAAATGCATAAGGTTTGTGAAGCCTGTCAATTTGGAAAACACGCAAGGAAACCTTTTCCTAGGCATGTTCAAGAGAGTAAAAAGCCATTGGAATTAATCCACTCTGATGTGTGGACTACTGAAGCTGCATCTATTGGTGGCTGTCACTATTTTGTCACATTTATTGATGACTTCAACAGAAAACTTTGGGTGTATTTTATGAAAAAGAAAAGTGAAGTGTTTGGGCACTTCAAAGCTTTCAAAGCTATGGTTGAAAAAGAAACAGGCCTGCAAATAAAATGCCTAAGGTCAGATGGAGGGGGAGAGTACCTCTCAAATGAGTTTGCAAGGTTCTTGCAGGAGCATGGTATAAAGCAGCAATATTCATGCAGTCATACCCCACAGCAAAATGGAATTGCAGAAAGATTAAAACAGGCATATTGGAGAGGTATCTCGGGCTATGCTAAATGAAAAAGATCTACCAGATTATTATTGGGCTGAAGCAGTTGCTACAGCAGTTTATATAATGAACAGGACTCCCACTGCAGCAATACATGGCATGATGCCACAGGAGATGTATACTGCTAGGAAACCAGATATTTCTCATTTGAAAATTTTTGGTTGCATTGCCTATGTCCATGTGCCAGATAAGTTGAGGTCCAAGTTGGATCCAAAAGCTGAGAAGTGCATCTTTATTGGTTATTCTCTGTAGTAGAAAGGGTATAGATGCTATAACCCCTCTACTCGTAAGTTTACAGTGAGCAGAGATGTTGTTTTTGATGAGATGAGCAGCTGGTATAAACCAATAAATGTGATGATTGATGTAGATGCACAAAATGGTAATGCTGCACAGAATTCACAGCAGCAATCACAAAATATCAGTGGACCTGCAGTGTCCTCTAGTAGTGGTTCACATACCTCGCCATGGACAGGTAGATTGAGATCAGGAGAATCTCCTCAAAGCAATGCAGATAGTGGTACGCAGGTATCACGAAAAGGAAAAGAGAAGGTAGATCAGCCCATGTTTGATGTGAATGCAGGTCACTCTTATGTGGATGGTGAATCCAGTGGCTCAGAACAGAGCATTGATGATGAGTTGGGTATTCCTTCTGTTGTTACACCTGGAGTAAGGAAGACCAGGGATGTTTTGAGAGCACCTAGAAGTGAGCCTATTTTGCGCAGGTCTACCAGAGCTAGGTATCTTGTGGATAGGCTGAAATATGATGGATTTACAGCCATTCACTATGCCTATATGGTCAACGTGATACAGGAACCAGAACCCATTTCTTTTGAGCAAGCCATGGGAAAAGAAAAATGGGAGAAAGCCATGGATGAAGAAATGGATTCCTTGGATGCAAATGCAACATGGGAATTGGTGCCTTTGCCTAAAGACAGGAATGCAATTGGCTGTAAATGGGTTTATAAGGTGAAGCACAATGCAGATGGTTCTGTGAATAGATACAAGGCAAGATTAGTTGTCAAGGGGTATGCACAGACATATGGCATTGATTATGAAGAAACATTCAGTCCAGTTGCAAGGATGGCGACTGTAAGAGCAGTCATTGCTATGGCTACATCAAAGGGATGGTCTTTACATCAGATGGATGTAAAGAATGCCTTCTTGCATGGTGATTTGCAAGAAGAGGTCTATATGGAGCAGCCACCAGGTTATGTGCATGCTGTTCATCCTGAGTTTGTTTGTAGGTTGAAGAAAGCCTTGTATGGCTTGAAGAAAGGACCTAGAGCATGGTCTGACAAGATAGGACAGTATCTTGTTACTATTGGCTTTCAGATTTCCAAGGCAGATTTCTCACTCTATGTGAGAAAAACAGAGAAGGGTATTATGCTGCTTGTCATTTATGTTGATGATTTGATCATCACAGGTGATAGTGATGAAGACATCCTTCATGTGAAAACGCTATTGAAGCAGAAGTTTGAGATGAAGGATTTGGGAGAGATGCGTTATTTCTTGGGCATTGAGGTGATTAGATCACCAAGTGGGATACAGCTCTTGCAGAGGCAGTATGGACTGGACATGCTGTCCAAATATGGGATGACAGGCTGTAAGCCTATTTCAGTTCCTTTGGAGCAGAATGTGAAGCTGAGCGCAGTTGCAGGTGAGCTTCCGGAAGACCCTACTATGTACAGACGCATAGTAGGAAGTTTGATTTACATGACTATTACCAGGCCAGATTTGAGCTATGCTATTTGAGCTATGCTGTTGGGTTGGTAAGTCAGTTTATGCAGGCTCCAAGGAAACCGCATTTGGATGCGGCTAGACGCATACTCGGTATGTGAAGTCCACATTGCAGTATGGACTATTTTATGAGGCTGGGGTTCAGATACAGTTGCATGGATACACTGATGCTGATTGGGCTAGTAGTATTTCTGATAGACGATCTACCAGTGGATATGTGTTCTCTTTTGGGAGTGCTGCAGTCACTTGGAGCAGCAAGAAACAACCTACAGTTGCCTTGTCGAGCACAGAGGCTGAGTACAGGGGTGCAGCAATGGCTGCATGTGAGGTAGCTTGGTTGCATAAGCTACTCTATGATATGCATCAGTCTACAGATGGGCCAGTTGTCATTTATTGTGACAACATGAGCAGCATACACTTGGCAAAGAACCCAATCTTTCATGCTAAAACAAAGCACATTGAGGTGCATTATCACTATGTGCGGGAGAAGGTTTTACTAGGTCTTATTGATCTAGTTTATGTCAGCACAGAGGATCAGGTAGCTGACATATTCACGAAAGCATTGGGCGTAGAGAAGCTGCACAAGTTCAGAGACCTACTTGGTGTGCAGGAATTGGGATTGAGCTCGAGGGGGAGTGTTGAGATATCGAGCTCCACTCACGATATGCCAGGGTGACCGTTGTGCATTTATGTCACCGACTTGTTAGCTACAGATGCGGTTGGTACACCGCCCACGAATAATAGCTGGATGACAGCTATCCTTATCTACACTAGTTTGTGGCTCAGTTAGTATGCCACCTTAGTTAGTTGAGTTTGGTTTGAGACCCACATATAGGGTTATTCTATTTCTTTGTACTAGAGTTCTTTTGGCTTTCACAACTAAGAAGAGGAAAACTGTTTTCAGCCTCCACCTTTGTGTGTATTCCCCCATTGTGCATGTGAGAAAGCCGCAAGTGAGACTCCTTCCCTCTCTCCCACTATCTTCACAGGGAGTTACCTTGGGATGAGTAACGGCTGTGCAAGCAAGCCCCCCTCTAAATACTAGTCTCGCTCCTGCTAGAGTTAGGGGATATAGCAAGGGAGAAACTGCTGCCTTGGGATGGGCAGGGAGAGTGCAAGCAAGTTCCCCAATGTTGGATCGTTTGACCTCACCAAATAACATTGGAAATTCTAGTGATGGTCTTGTCTCTTTGGTAGGTGATTTAGTTGGGTCTAGCTCGGTAAATCAAAACAAAAAAGTTAGAAGAAACATATATAGAGAAAGGTATAACTTCTTAGCTAGGTCAAACATGAATAATCTTCATGATTTTGGGGAAGGTAACATTAATTGGTCTAACTTTAAGGCTTTATTAGTTAGCACTCATTATACTAATAATAACATAAGAATTCTTAATAAACTAAGACGTCTTAGAAACAAGCATCTCAGGACTTCTATTCCTATTAGTCCTATTCATGCCACGCAAGTAATTTATGTTGTCTATAACATACATAGTAGTAATATGCTTTATGTAGGACAAACCTACAGGACAGCTTTTATTCGTTTTCAAGAACATGTTAGGGAAGCTAGAAAAGTTCATAGGAAGAATTCCTTAATTGAGAATTCAAAACCCTTATATGCAGCAATGGCAAAGTTTGGTTTTGAATCTTTTCGTTGCTTTCCCATTGAGCATATAGAGGGCCATTTTAACAATGCCAAGGACTTTTACAAGGCTGCTCGTCCTCGTGAATTGTTTTGGATGAGAACTTTACACACTTTCTTCCCAAGAGGTTTTAATTTGGAAGGAAAATCAACTCTTCGTAAAAATAAAAGAACCTCTAAAAAGAACCATTTGAAGTGGAGAACTCATATCAAGCCTTTAACATTCATCATTACCAACATAGTCATACACCTAACATCGTATGGAAACCTAAAGTTATGTTACGAGGTTGTCCTAGCTCTCGTGCAATCTCACATGTAGTTCGTGAGTTGCCTCCCTCACTTTCTCTTCCTCCACTTCCTCCTCCTTTAGTTCCTTTAACTTCCTCAGTTCCAAGAGTTTTTGCTTCTCGAGACTATAAAAGAAGACTACTCTACCTAGATAGATTAATGTCACTGGGTCTTTTTTCAATAAAAGTTTTTGAAAAATATAATGTCAAAGTTCTTTTTAAACTTCAATACACATTGGAAAACTTCTCTTTTGAGGATTTGAATCTAAATAAGCTCCATTATATACAACTTAAAACTTCGTTGGATCGCTTCTTAAAAGTAAAAGCTTCATTTCAAAGCAAAGAAGTCTATCTAAATAAGGAACTCTTGATTTGTATTTTTACTTCTACCTCACTTGACAAGATAGGCTTAAACTCCACTTTGAAGTCTCCTGAAGTAATGGATTCTCTCACTCATTTTGTGAGAAGAATTTGGAAGCATCTAGTAGTAGCTTGGAAGTATGTAAAAACTTTAGGACAAAAGGCTTTCAACTATGGAGAGATAGGTAAAAGGCTTTCAGAGCATTCAAAATCTTCTATCCTTAAAGAACCTTATTGTTGTAAAAGTAAGAGATTCCAAAGCTTTATTGATGCTGATTTAGGACATGTAGTCACAACTGATACCTCAATTTTGCTTTCTAGTAACCTAAGAGACCTTTTCATGAAAGGCACAAAATTTCGATTGTACTCTTTTAAAGAGTCTTGCCTTTTAAAAGCTATCGATAAGGGAATCTCAAAGTTTGTTTTGCAATTAGAAGAATGTTTAGGAGTTGAAAGTATCTTATCAAAATGGAAAGGGAAGATTTTGAAGAAAGTTGCTTTGAAACTAGAAGAAGTCCCTTCAGTTATTTGCTCAAAGAAAAGTAACCATCTTTCTAAAGAAGATGAAACTCTTCTTCGAAAATTCCATAGGAATTTTGTCATTTCTTATGTGGACAAATGTTCCAATAACTTTGTTTTTATTTGCAAAAAGTTTTACTTAGAATGTCTTTTGAGAGAAGTGAACTGTTAGAGTTAGCTCAAATGTCCACCTCTCATGTAACCCACCAATATTCTGTGTACCCAATGTTGTAAGGCCCCCATATGAGGAGAAGCCATGATGGGTATCAGATATTGGGAGGGATCCCCAGTTTAGACACTGGAAGGGGTCTTAGAGTAGACCAGATGGTTATGAGACGGCTTAGGAGCCAAGAGTAGATACCCGTCTGCACAAAGGGGGGGTTCGGGGGGGCGATAGCCCCCCCGATAGCAGGGGGTCCGGGGGGCGCAGGCCCCCGGTGGGGGTCTGGGGGCAAAGCCCCCAGCGGCAGGGTCCGGGGGCGCAGGCCCCCGGTGGGGGTCTGGGGGCAAAGCCCCCAGCGGCAGGGTCCGGGGGCTGCCGGTAGCCCCAGGCCCGACGGTATGACCTATGTGCGATCCTTCATCTGCCCGACGGCATGTTTTCTGAAGGGTCGGTGGTCTTCCAGGCCGACTGTCTATTAGGCCGACTGCCTATTACAGGGCCGACCGTCAACCACTTACACTATATAAGTGGCCACCCCCTATCATCAGATCACCAGTTCTTCACGCTCATAGTCCTCCGTCCAGCATCTGTCTAGATCACCATCGAAGCTCTGTCTGTAGAGCGCACGGGTGGACAGCCAACCATCAGTTGTATCAGCAGTTTGGTATATCAGAATTTTTTGTATTCTCTCCAGCTTTCCATCGTGTACTTGCGTTTTGTTGTTATCTTCCGCTGCGTACTATTTTCTTACATGAACTCGTCTGCCAAAACTTACGCCCTTGCCTTCGTTTCTCAAAAGGATTTGATCTCAAAACATCAGAGTTTTTGCAAGTCTTCTGGGTTTGTTTGCAATCCAAGCATACCTTTTCTTTGTGCTGGTTGGAAGTTTCACAAAACTCCAAAAAAGCCAAGATTTATTACAGCTGCTTGTGAGACTACTTTGACGAATGTCTCTAAATGGCTAAGCTACTGCTTCAAAGCCATGTTGCCTAGTGTCCATGAACTTTGGAGGGACTTATTAAAAGAGGCAGATGTCCCCTCGAACTCAAGCTGGATTTTAAATGACTCTGTAGGAGTGATTCCTGTTGTAAAATTTTTTAATTCCTCTCGAAGCATTTAGGAAAAAGAGTCTCCTATTCTCCTTCAAACCTATGATTTTACGACACTTTACACAAAGATTGAGCTGGAAGACCTGAAGTTTAGAATTAGAAAGCTAGTGGCTGAAGTTTTCAAGCTGAGATTTGACAAAGATAGATGCAAAGTGCTAAAAGTTGAGAAAACAGCCTTATGCTTTGACTTTTTGTGGCTAAAAAATAAAGATCATGACATAAGTTCTGAAAAGAAAAGATACACAAAGGTAGTAAGTGTAGAAGATGTTTGCTCTTGGATAGATTTTCTTTTAGATAATCTTTACATCACAATAGGTGATTCTTTGTTTCAACAAGTTATAGGAATCCCCATGGGCACTAATTGTGCTATCTTTTTAGAAAAATTTTATCTTTTCACTTATGAATTTGAGTTTATGCAACGTCTTATTTCTATCAATACCTGCCCTATCATTTAACATAAGCTTAGTCAAGTTAGGCATTTTATAGATGATTTATTTGTACCAGATGTTCCTAACTTTCAAGACTTTATGTACAAAGATGCTAGAGCTTTTGGAGAAGGAATCTATCCTCGTGACTCTTGTGAACTGAACTGCACTTCAAGAGGGGATTCTTGTGTTTTCTTAGATCTTAGACTTTCTCGATCTACCATAGGATTAGAGGTTGATATATATGATAAACGTGAACAACCTGAATATAGTGGTTTACACATTATAAAAATGCCTCACATTGACTCAAACATTTCTGATTTGGCAAAATATGGAGTCATTTCATCCCAATTCCATAGATTTTCCCGCCTTTGTATAACTAAGGAGTCTTTTATCACTCAATGTAGTAATTTGATCACTTTTACTATTACACACAAGAGGTATAATCCAAGGAAAATAATGAAAAAAGTTCGCACATTCTTAGATATGAAGTCTTTTATCTATGGTGTTTCGACCTTAGGTTTGTTTAGAATGATTGAACATAAGCTGAAAACAAAAAACGGGGAGCTGAATAGCTCGTTTTTCTTTTAGTTTCAAAAGAGAGTTTGTTTGAGTATACTTGTGCTTTCTAAATTAGAAATGTATTTTTGCCTCTTTGCAGAAACGAGACATAAGTGTAAAGTGCCATTTAACTTTTTATGTTTTAAATAAGAGAGAGAGAGAGAAAGAGAGAGAGAGTTTCTAGTTTTTTGGAAGTTTTTGTTTCTTGACTTGCTTGTTTATTTTTGCTTTGCGTCGTTTCTTCTTTATTTCTTGTTTTCATTCTCTTTTGTTTTTTTAATGTATTTTAGTAAGCATTGGGTTTGCCCAAGAGACTCCGCGGGTCTTTAGAAACCCGGTATAGCTGCTTATGCTTGGGCACTGATGACGACATAAGTTGCTTTGCTTGCTAAGTATGTCTTTCTTTTGCTTTTCATAAAAGTTTTTGTTTACCTCTTTTTTCTTCTCTTTCATTTTCTCTTTTATTTTCTTTGTAGATTTTTTATCTTTAGAACAACAAAAATTCTAAATTTGTGTGATTGGACTTATTCTAGTCTTACACAGGTATATATATATAACAAATTATCACAATACCAGCAGGCCGCAACTTGGACGAAAACTTCACAATGTGAAATTTGCATGTCCGCTAATACGGCATACGGCAGAAGCATATACCTAGATGAATCCAAGAACATTCCCAAACTCATCCTTTAAAAACAACATAGTGCAGTTTCAATCTCATGATAGTCACTCACAAGGTTGAAAACCATAAACTCCATCATGCATAGCAAGGACTAGCTACTATGACATCCCCACTGACGTCATTAGCGCCCAACAGTGGGTAAGAAAATATGCTTCAACTAAACTTTTAGAGTCTAGTAAGATTACAACTAGCAAAACCTCAATGCTAAAATACTACCAGACCTTCACCATGGTTGTAATTTAAGTTAATAGTACATTGAACTTTAGCATGCACCCAATTATTTTAAAAAAAAACTTGGAAAGATGGAGATAGTGGATACACTCACTCAATTTAACAACCATATAGAACTCAAGACCTTTAGTTTGAGCCTTTATAGGTGCTTTCAAGAAAAGTGAAGTACAACTCAATTAACTTTAATTAGAATTCAGGTCTCCTTCCTTGCATAACCAGAAATCCTATAGACAGTTACACACTAATACCAAAAGTACTAGACAGTCTCATGAAACTTCCCATTCTCAAAATAAAATCAAGTAACTCTCTTAACATAGCCCTTAACGCCTCACTCTAATTGATGAGGTCCAAAACCTTACAGAAGTATATTGTCCTGGCCCCACATTCAACAAAATCACATTAGGCACAGCCTTCTCGTGAAGAAAGACTTTTCGCTACCCTTTCTTTTTCCTAGAGCATCTGCTGCCTCCTCTGGATACACATCATGCATTATCCTTCGTAGTGCAGTCAACTCTAACGCCTCAACATTCTCTGCCTTCAAAAAGCTCATGGGCTCTGGTGATTCTCTAAGCACTAATTGGAGCACTTCCATATATTCATCTGGGCACTGGACTTCATCCAAACTCTCCACTGTAGACGCGACGACTTCAACTGTCTCTTTTACCAACTGTGTCTTCATTTCTTTCTTGGATCTTTTTCTTTTTTGAGGAGAATCTTTTGTTGCTTCTATCATCTGCCCCACATGCAACAAAATCAAAACATTAGGCACGGCCTTCCCCTCAAGAAAGACTCTTCTCTGATAAGTGTGCATGTCCTTTAGGGTTCCTACTGAATTAACCACATTTTTCCTGTTTCTGACTTGGATTGCTATGCAACTTATGCAGCTATCATCACCAATGTCATATTCTCCCTTATGATTAGGCAACACAAAAGGTATGATGAGATCATATGGCTCCTGCCCTTTATTGCATATCATGGCCCCACAATTCCTTATAAAAGTCTTGAGAACGTCAGTTGAAGGGTATCCACCATAAAAGCGATAAAATGCATTGAAAAACACACGTGCTTTTTTCAGATGGCCTGACTTTGTGAACCCCTTCCAGTTCCTCAAGAAAGCTTGAAGAAACTCTTCCAACCCTTGAGGAGTAGAGAAAGCCTCCCAGTTCTGTTTCTGTAAACTGTCCATGGCATTAAGTAGTAAAAACCGTGCTACTAGTTCTCCTCTTTCTCCTCCACTCGCAATGCCATTCAGGAGTAGAGAGTTTAAATGTCGAAGTTGTGTAGTAACCAAGACATCAATGTGCAGAACCTGTGCTGCTGCTTCAGCTAAAACAGGTTCAGGTAGCGCATGGGTAAGCACACAATCTCTAGCTGCTGATGTATGCAGACAGATGCGCATATGTGATGCAACCACTTGGGCAACCATTGACTGTGGGCAAACATCCACACCTATTCGACGGCCAAGAAACACTAATGACATATCTCGAGACTTCAGCTTTTCTTGCCCCTGCACTGAATTTACTTCTAGCCCTCCAAGAAGCTTGACTTTTGCCAGATTTACCAATTCTATTGTATTGTGACCTTCCAGAAAAGCAGCCCACAATGGCCTGCCACGAACGAGAAAACGTTCTGGTTTTGCAGCCTCGTTCAGAGTGGTGTAGCAAGTATATTAAACGTGGGCATTCTTGATAACGGCCCAAAAAGTTGCTGGAGACCGATCCTCACTTTAGCACTTGGGTCCTCCCTATTCACAGGGGTAAAATTGCTCACCCTTGCAGTTGTATCAATAAACAACACAAACGATCCCATGCATTGAGCTCCATTAACCTTGAGAGGCAGCTCTGCGCAGGCTCTTCTAAAAACAATAAAGCTTCTCTGACCTGTATCATGGGCTTGAGTAAGAAGCTCCCTGGCTTCGTCTATCACGAACAAAAACTGAACACCAGATTTTTTGAGGGACTTTTCGAATTTGTTCCAAACAGCCGAACATGCAAGCTTCATCTCGTCCGAAGAGCACTCTGGTCGCTCTAAAAGTCTGTCTAGTATGCCACCATAGTCCTTGGTCTGCTGTCTGTGAAACAGCTCGGCTCTATCTGGAAACGTTTCTTCGTTGGCCAACCAATCAAAGCAGGCCCGGAAGATGGCGAAAGCCTGCTCAACTTTGGTCATCGTCACAAAGTGCTGTCTCAATTGTGGGTGCGAGGGAGGGCACCCTGTAGATGTGGGTTGAAGCAACGAGAAATAGAATACCACCATACCGCTAACAGCATGTGCAACCTCTTTCATTGCCCTAGACTTTCCACAGCCGCTAGACTGGACTATTGGAGCGCATGGGGCATACCCAGTCTTGGTATCTTGAGCCCATTTTATGAAACACCGATAATATACTGCTGAACATAGGAGACAGCGAAGCCTTCTGGGTCCTCATATTGTCTGTCGAAGGCCTTTTCGAGAAGATCCAGCTCGGTTGGAGAAAGACCCTGGGCGGGAGCATCGTCAATGGCAAACAAGCTCTGTATGATCCGTTGCATCCATTCTTCTCTGTTCTGTGCCGCAAAGATATGCTATAACGTCTGTGGAGTAAAAGTATGAACTCTGTCCATCAAAATACTAAAGCTTTCCTCAGAGAGGGTGATCCGACTGGCGACCACAGCGCTATATATTCGAGAACAACGGACACGGTCCAAAGTCGGAATCTCCGAAGGATCAAAGGGGACGGTGTGCTTGCACTTGTCCCAGCCCTCCTGTAAGCCCTGCCGGTCGTTGCCCATGCTTTTTCAGAAGAGGCTCTGTTGCTAATCTGTTGTATGGCAAACTAGAGTGCTTTACCAGCTAAAGACTACGTAGACCAATGCATTTGGCGCGGAAATCTTGATTCCAAGGGATCTTGGGTCCTGTGGCCACAAGCTGTGGGAGGAACATTAAGGACATTTAGGTTACCTAATGCTTTTCTTACGTTAAAAATTAATAAAATCTATTCGTTTTTTCCCAGGTATGTGCGTACATCTTCCCTCCGGCCTTGTTCGATTCCAGTGTTGGAGGTGTAGCGCATTAATGCGGACCAGAGCAACAGACGGTGCAGAAACATTTCAGAATTGAAATGACCGTACATTCTACTTACGTGGAGTATCCTTTGTGACGTCCACAGCTCGACGAGAAGTCGCCTATTTCTTTGCTGGAATGTTGGAATCTGAAAAACAATCATGATTAGTCAATATGCATTTCTCATGTTCTCCATGTTTGGATATGTTGGTTAGCATATGTGCAATTTCCTAAAGATGAAAAATTCAAGCAGAAAAGCTATACACAATTCAACGATCACAGATGTTCAAACCATCAAGGTAATCATCTTCACACATCTTCGAGCAGTTGTAGTTACAATTTTTGCCTTTGCAAGATTACAATCATTTAATGATGGTGAGGTCACTTAGCATGCCCAGGTTTACATAAAGGCATTGATGACATTATAAAGCTAGACCATTCCCATGCCGCCACAACTCAACTAAACGAGGGAGGCACAAAAGACATAAAGCCAAGGTCGATATCTATGTTATCATGCATCCTACAACGAGAACACACATGCAACGAATTCTGGACATGAAACCCAAAAAACAAGTGGATTCGCATTGAAGCTTGAGGAGTTCAAAAAGGGCACTGCGAATGAGATGGAAGGGCTTCAAGTTTGGGCTAGAGGCAGCAAAAATTGTTAGCTGAAGTCTGTTGGTTGTGCACTCAGAGAAGAATCGTTCACAGAGAGTTAAAGAAATAGTGGGAGATCAGGGAAGTTGCAACAGTGAAGCACTAAAAATCTGTTTACGATTGGCTACTTTGAATCCAAGCACAAACAACGATTGGTGATCTAATAAATGAGTTGAAGGCAAGTAAGGAAGTAGAAGCAAACCTGATGGTGATGATGAACAAACAGCAACACACTTGAAATTACAATGTTTTTTTAAGTTTCGCCTATATTTAAAGGTTTTGCCTTGGCTTTTTACGCAGTTGGCTTTTTACGCAGCTTTTCAAAAGCTTGCCAGCACTAGAGGCTTTTGTAGAACTGTCAAATCCTAGGAAGGCATGTGGCACATCCTACGCCCTTAGGTCCATTGGCCTATTATTAGCTATTTACAATATACTTAGCAGCTCCAAGCATCCAATGTAAATATACTTAGCAGCTCCAAGCATCCAAGCATCCAAGCATTCTACTTGAATGAGTTTTCAATAGGATCTTGTGGGAATTACGAAGCCTGTGAGGTGATATTCTCATCGTGCTTGGAGAATTGCTTGTCGCGTGTGACCGGCCGTTAATAAAATTCGGCATCTCTTCTCTATATACATAGAAGCCTGAAGCTGTCCTCCATCGCCATAGCTGCTTTATTAAACCCCGCCATGGCTCTAGTCTTTTCCACCTCCGGTCCCTGCCAACAGCTGCCTCCCTCAGGCTCCTTCCACTGCCCCCGCTCTTCCTGCTAATGCTGCTTCTCGCTTCTCCAATGCAGTTTCACGATCCGCAGAACCGATTGTATGCAGAGAACGACCAGGTGCATCAGAAGCAATATCATTAAAAAAAACACAGCATTCTACCCACCAGTACGCTCTCTCGACTTCCTCACTCCATCTTACACATTCTAACCGGCTCTAAACTCCGCATGTGCTGAGTAGAATCGGCAACTCTCACTCAATGTAGCAGCGTGTCATCGTTTCTTCAGTACACTCCACTATTATATAGCCAACTTTGATCACTTCAAGATCATCGTACAAACCGAATCGAAACTCTTTCGCATTTGCGATGAAGCTCATCTTTGCTATCAGCTTAAAATTTATTTACAGTATAATGTATTTTCATTTTCCTGTGACTCTAAAGCGTGCTCTCCAGCAGTTCCGATGTAGCACTTCCAGATGACCAGCCTTTGCCACTTCACGTCAAATATGTCTCCTCCCGTGCTGTTCAACCATTTCCTACAAACGCAGCAAGCGGTAAACACACCTTTTCTACCTCTTTTCTACGAAGATGTTTGGTAGACTTTAGAACCACAAAGGGTGTCCACTCACGTATATATACTAAACAGCGGCTGCAGTACTCAATATTAACACGGATAAGAATGTTCCAGCGGACTCGAGCGTACAAGGTCCGATTCAAGAAGTTCCTTTGCGGGTAATTTTTAGCTAATTTTTATGCTGGGATGCGCGCTTTGACATCAAACCCCGGCCTCAACCATTTCAGTACCTCACGTAAGGAAGGAGAGCCAATTATGCTACCTGTGGTTCTAACCTGTTTTTTCATGATTTCGTTTCACACATCCTTGAAAGAAAGTTAATCGCATACAAGCTAGTTTGTCTGGTGTTTCTCAACGGGATCTCAACACAGGTCGGACTAGGTAATGCAAACAAAATGCGAGAGTGGATTGAAATGATCAGGGCATTGTTCCGTTACATGACCCTCGGTATTTCTGCCTACGACACGGCCTGGATTGCATTAGTGCCAGATTTAAATGGCGGACGAGGACCTCAGTTCCCAAATTCTATCGAATGGCTTAAGAGGAACCAGCTTCCCGACGGCTCTCGGGGTGATAAAGAGTTAAAGAAATAGTGGGAGATCAGGGAAGTTGCAACAGTGAAGTACTAAAAATCTGTTTACGATTGGCTACTTTGAATCCAAGCACAAACAACGATTGATGATCTAATAAATGAGTTGAAGGAAAGTAAGGAAGTAGAAGCAAACCTGATGGTGATGATGAACAAACAGCAACACACTTGAAATTACAATGTTTTTTTATGTTTCGCCTATATTTAAAGGTTTTGCCTTGGCTTTTTACGCAGCTTTTCAAAAGCTTTCAAAGCTTTCAAAGCTTTTGGGCTTTCAGAATTTAAAAAATCTAAGGTGTATGCTTTTGGGCTTTCAGAATTTAAAAAATCTAAGGGTGTATATTGTGCCATGTGGAAGCACAGGATTTCAGAATTTGAAAAAACGTCCTAGTGCTGGCCAAGTAAAGAGAGAATAACAAGATGAGTGTCTTTGTTGATGTATGTTCTAGCCTACCCTCCGAGGGAATAATATGTGACCCATAGATGGTTGGAGGTGTGCAAATGAGTTGTTGCATGCTCATGAGCTCTCGTAATTGTTTCATGCCTTGTGTTGTTATGCTTTCATGACTTTTTCTAATAAGAATAGATTGTTTGGGTCATGGATTCTAGACACTGTTGTGTAGACTAGGCCATGTGTCTTTATAAGTATTGGGTCAAATGCTAATGAATCCATTGATAGCCCCTATGCTCTGCATATTGTCCTAACAACACCTGGTTGGATTGGGAATAAGGATGACTTAAAGGGATAGCAATGCCATGTAATTGTTGTGTTGAGACTAAGTATCCAGGTGTAAGAGAAGGGGACACCTAGCAATAGCATATAATAAAGCACTGAGGAGGTACCCTCAGTGCTTTATTATCTTTTTGAGTCTCATTATTTCATTCAATTGTGCTTACATTAGACTGGTACTTGTCATGCCATATGGGGTTCTCGTTGTACTGTGCATGTTCCTCCATCGAGTAATGTATAACCTTTTGGCATCTTCGTGTTCTTGTTTTGTTTCCAAGGAAAGAGAACTCACTCGCGTACTCTGCCACAACCAAACTGGAGGGATGTTTAATATACTTTTTTATTATGCCATCGAAGAAGATATCTTAGCTATCAAGGTCCATTTTCTCTATCCACCAACTGTGCTTAACTAGCAATGTTCGATCTTCTAGAGGGCTAGTGTGCATGAACTCCTTGGTGTTGCTTGTCAAGGGTAAGGACAAACATAGGTACATTGCTTGTTGTGCACTGATCTGTTGAGTATTGAGAATCACATTGTTGAACTTGTGTATTGTTTCATTGGGATGCCTTGGGATGCCTTTCTAAGCAAAATTTCCATTGTTTGGTCATTGAGAGTAGGGCTAATAGTTGTAAATTTTCTATGAATGATTCAAAGTCAAGTTCCAAAGCGGATGTAGTTTGATAATCCTCTCAAAGTTTTGTTTATCCTTTTGATCTGGAAGTTCTTGCTCTAGTGGAAGAAATATTTGTGTGGTTCACATAGGAGCCCTTGGAAAATCCAAATCTACATCTTTTGCCACGTTTAATGCAAGTTTTCAGGTGTTTTTGCGTCTAAAGGTCCTGCCTCAGCACGTCCAGTACTGAAAGGCTTGTTGTTATGTATGTCAATGAATCTAATCACCTCTTCGTTAGAAGAATGTCCATAAGCTGGTGCATTGTTGACCCACAGCAAGCCATGGTCATGCTCTGGTCATGCTAGCTGCCTCTGTTCAACCGAGAATGTGATGAAGAATGAAGGAGGCCCCAGTTGCCTTAACATTACAAACCAGTTTTTCTTGAGCTTGTGCTTATAGTCCAATGAGGTTCTTAGGCAAGTGAAGAGACTATATCCAACATTTGACTGCAATAATTTTTCAATGTTGCATCTACAATTGCATCTCTGGCATGCAGTTCTTTGTCTTTAAGTTGTCCTTTTCTCATTCTCACCAACGTAGAGGAAAGACCTCACAAACCATGATTTTCACTCATCCTTTTTGGTGAGCTCCCATTGGGTGACTTTTTCGTACGATGTGTGCGGGGGGATCTAGTAATCTCTTGTGTTTTTATAGAATATGTTTGGGAAAGTTGTTAACCGTAGGAACTCACAATTAGTATTTTAGGGCATATGCACATAGATGTCAAAGGGTGTGTGTGTGAGGGATTCTTTCCAAGTGTTTGTATGTGTGTGTGTGTGTGTGTGTGTGTGTGTGTGTGTGTGTGTGTGCGCTTAGATTAAAAAGTCCTATCAATAATTAAGCCATACAATTAATTCCATCAATTGGAATTTTTTTTAAAATTAAGGGAAACATATGAGGAAAAAATGTTTAAGACACCTAAGTTGAAAAATGCAATAACCAAAGTTTGCAAAAAAAAATCACCAAAATCAAGAATTTTCAATTCAACAAACATAATATTGAAAAAAGATGTCGAATCCTCACGCAGTCCATGTTCCAAGGTCAAAGTCCACTTACTTGCTACCATCCAAACAAACTAGATGTTAGAACATCATAGTTACAATTGGGTAGACAGGTAATGCCTATTTTCCCCAGCTTGTTATCGCTTTACCTAGGAACATAGACAACCATATGGATTCTTAGATTATATATATGTAATGTTTAAGTCACAAGTAGACTAAGGATCAAATGAGTGCATGGGTTGAGAAGGCTTTAGTGAAGGTATGGGAGATTAGTGCGCTTTGTGTGTGGGTTGATTAAAAAGATAGTGTAAAGGAGAGATTTCATGGAGAGTTACAGAAAAGAAGAATTCATAGGTGCGGAAGTATAGATGTGTGTGTGTGTGTGTGTGTGTGTGTAAAGAAATAAGTGTTTCTATGAGATACATTTACTAATCAAAATTTGTGTGTGTGTGTGTGTGTGTGGCCCACCTCCAACCCAGAGGATAAAACCACATGGTAGGGAGTAAGCCCACCATGTGGAACTTACTCCCCACCTACTGATAATAAGTGAATAAAAGTGAATCTGTATCATAACTGTCAAAATAAAAAAATGATGCCAATAGTAAATGCATAAACCACTTCTGCAAAATAGATATAAAGGTTAGTAAAAACTAAGGCGAATAAAAAAATGACTAGGGATTTTCCATGCTAAAGAATTATCCAATGGATGTGAATTAATTGTATGGCACTAGCCCAACCAAAGGCTAGCTTGGAAATTAAAGTGTATGTCTAGATTAAAAAGTCCCATCAATAATTGAGCCATACAATTAATTCTATCAATTGGATTTTAAAAAAAAAATTAAGGGAAACATCGGAGGAAAAAATTTTTAAGACAACTAAGTTGAAAAATGCAATAACCAAAGTTTGCAAAAAAAAAACACCAAAATTAAGAATTTTCAATAATATTGAGTTTGACAAACACAATATTGAAAAAAGATGTCGAATCCTCAGCTAGTCCACGTTGTGAGGTCAAGGTCCACTTACCTACTACCACAATTCAAATAAACTAGATGTTAGAACATCATAGTTACGATTGGGTAGACAGGTAATGCCTGTTTTCCTCTTGCTTGTTATCGCTTTACCTAGGAACATAGACAACCATATGGATTCTTAGATTATATATATATATATATAATGTATAAGTCACAAGTGGACTAAGGAGCAAATGAGTACATGGGTTTAGAAGGGATTAGTGAAGATATGGGAGGATTAGTTTGCTTGGTGCGTGGGTTGATTAAAACGATAGTGTAAAGAAGAGATTTCATGGGGGGTCACAGAAAAGCATAATTCATAGTTGCAGAAGTATACATATGTGTGTGTGTCTGTGTCTGTTGTTATGGATAAATTTGACCAAAGCAATAGGCATAAATATGTGTGTGTGCTTGTATGTGTGGCAATAGTATAGGGGGTTGATGTATGTAGAAAAATGAGGCAAAGGGTTGTCACACACAATTGAGAGTGCGTAACCGTCTAGCCGACATGGGACACTCTTCCACACACACCATGCATGTGGAAGGATGCATTTATTGGGAGAGACCCCCTCTCTTGGCTATAAAAGGAGGGGGCTATTCCTTGATGGAACACGCTCATTCTTGTAAAGCCACCTAGCTAGTACTTTGATTTCCCCGCCCCATCTTTCCAATAAAGCATGACTCTCTTCCCTTGATGTCTCCATCTCTACATTCCACCTCCCATCATGTACATGCTCCTCTTTCCCCTCTCCCTTCCCCCTTGTGGCATAGTCCCTCTCTTCATTCCCACCCCTCTTAATCCTTTTTCCCGACCTATGTTAATGCTTCTTTCCTCATGTTTTCTTTTCCTCTATGGCCCTCGAGCATCGCCATGCCTTGCGTCTAGCATCATGCCTCGAATTCTTTTCTAGTTAATAGAACTGGTGTGGCTGCTGGGATCGAAATCTCCACTGCTAGTGGTGTAAAATTCATTACTCCTACGGCTGGGTGTAGTTCTGCAGTACCTTTCGTGTGCGGTTCTTTGCTTCTGTGCCTCCAATCCGTGCATCTTCTGCTCGCAATTCTCTGTCTCTACGGCTACAGAACTTCTTAGTTTTTGCACCTTCCACCTGTAGTTCTTATGCATCTTTCTGGGTTCCTACGTGTCTTCTGTGTGGCGCCACGTGTCTTTTGGTCGACCCCACCTGCAAAATCGCTCCTATGCATCTGCAACACCCGCATGCCCTTTGGTCGCAGCTAGCGCATTTGCGCATCACGGACAGATCATGAATCGTGATTGTTTTTTGATTTCCTGTGTCTTTTGGTGCATCTGTGCATCGCGGATAGATCGCGACTGTTTTCCTGGGTTCCTGCGTCTTCTGGCGCACCTGCGCATCGCAGAGAGACTTTTCGAGCTCCTGCGAAAGATCTTGCGTCCCTATCCTCTTCTTCTTCTCTCCTCTCCTCTCTTTTTATTAAGGAGTGGGAATTGAACCCAAGACCTCCCCATTCATAAAAGGAAGACTTACCAATGGGCCAGCAAATAGAAAGTGATGAAAGTATAATGATATTGTTTATATGGTGAAATCTCATGAACTGTAACTCTCTAACTGTAGGGAGATTCCTCTTGTTGTAAAAAGCAAAAGTACTTCATTTCATGTGCTCTATTCATATCTGATACTAGATCGTAGATTTTGAACTTTTTCAAGTTCACTCCTTGGACACACGCCACACGAGGAGGGTGGATATTTATGTCACTTCTCAACGAGTTCAAGGATTTGGTGCTCGGTCCTCCGCTCATTACAGCTACCAATTGGCAAGATCTCTTTCTTGATCTTCATGTTGATCTTTAACAACTGATTGTATAATGCATTGTTCAAGGAGACGATGGGTGGGATGCATCATACATCATGGATGATTCAAGGTGAAGAACTAGTGATACACTGGGAGGACTTTGATTTCAATTCTACTCATTGTGTGAAGATCGAGCTACTTGCTGCATCAGAGGTAATTAAAAGGGTGACATTCTTCAAAAAGTGGGATGCTCCCAAAGCTTGGGGGGAGATTTGGCACATCTACTTATTAATTCCTATGGATAAGCTTGTCTTGAATGATTTCTTCTCAATCTCACTACAAAGGTTTCTAGGGCTCGGCTATGGTTGGTAATGTTTCGACCAAGGAATCCCTTTGTACCTAATCAACCTTTTGTACCTCATTTTAAGCTTCAAGTTGTAATTCTTTTTGGTCTAAAGATAAACTATCAACAACAAAGGATTGCAAGTTGATTTGGTGTTGAATGTCTTGCTCAAGTATTGAATTCTCCCCACCCTCTCCTTCTACCTATCTTGGACTACCGAGAAACTTGGGATGTCCGGATTTTAGTCTTGGTGTGATGACATCTTGGCTCCTCCAATTTGATGGCACATACAAACCTTCGACCAAGGCTGCTAGTGTGGGTGTGAAGCTCACTTCACCGGGGGATGAGGTGTATTATTATAGTAAGTTTGCACCAGCAAGTACTTGCAACCAAGCTGAGTACTTGGCACTCATTTTTTAGCTACAAAAGGCACAAGAACATCGCATCAAGCAACTTGAGGTGCAAGGAGATTCTCAACTCATGTGTGAATAAGTTACTGGAAGGTGGAAGGTGCGGAGCGAATGCTTGGTTCCACGACATCAACAAGCATTGGAACTTTGCCAACAATTTGAAGAGGTAAAAATTTAGCATATCCCTCGAGCTCAAAATCTAGTTGCTGATTTCTTGGCACGTGAAGCTTGTACTTCAATCACGCATGAAACGAGTGGAAGCACCGCCCCAACAAAGCCGCAAGACATGAATGAGGGTGATCATTTATAAGGAATGCAAAGGTTGTGGTGTTGGGCATATTTAATACGAGTTTACCGACTTCGGAAGATCATTAGAAAGGTCCTCAAGGACATTGCTCAAAAGAAGGATGCCAGATCGCACACCCCTTGAAGAAATAGCATGGCGATTACAAGAACTTGAAGAAGCTGAAGGTGATGTGCAAGCTCTCCAACTATTGACATTTGTCATGGCATTCTTGTTTGCCTTGATGAACAACATCATGTAGTGCCGTGTCTCTAACCCTCGCTTGTAAAGATGGATGCAATATCATGAGGGTTGGTCCTTTTGAGATTGTTTATGAGCTATTCTATGCTGAAGATTCTTCCCGTGTAGTATTTCACAATACACCAGTCACACCCTACCCTGCCTATGTGTGCTTTGTGGATGTATCTTCACCTGATTTTCAGTTCAAGCTACCTCTTTCCATTGTTTGCCCATAGATAAGCCTCATTTTGTCTCTCTCTTTTCCATTTTCCAAGCATGGCTGACATTCCCATGTTCTGTGGATGAGTTGAAGAAAGTCCAAATGAGTATCTTGTGGCCTTCAAGCGCCATTGTGTTTCTCTCAACTTTCTTACTGAAGATAGGTGGCTGTTGGTTCTTCCCACGTTTCTAGAGGGTTTGGCTCAAGTGTGGTATGAGAAGCAGGTTGAAGATGTTCATCAAAGCTGGCCAAGGTTAACAGCAGCGATGATTGAGTATTTTGGCAAAGAAGAGGAGCCTGAGAATGTGTACCTGCAAGTGGCAAACTTGAAGCAGTCAGAAGGTGAGATGACGCGTCGATATGTGGATCGAGCGACTGTGCTCCTGGACCGTTTAATTGCCATGCAGGAGGACAATGTCAGATTTTGAGCTCGAATGACTCAGCATGTGCTGGGCTACCTTGTAGCAGGAGCAAGTGATGAATTCCGCCTCAAGCTTAAATGGGAGAATCCAGAAACTATGGTGCTAGCACATGAGATTGCTCAAAAGTTTGATAAAGTTCAGTCTAACCCCACTTCAAAGAAGAAGATTGTCCGTCCGCAACCCCCTCAATTCTTGCAATAACAACCTGGGGGGTCTAACTCAGGGGCATACCCCCACCCCTCATCACGGATGTATCCATTGCCTCCATCTCAAATGTATGGTCCTCCCTTAGATGCTTACCCTCAACAAGGAGTATATCCTCAACCTCCGCCTGGAAGATTTCCCCAGCCTGGCCCACAAGCCACCCTCCTTCCTACTCCCCCGGCCCTTCCTCCTAAAGAACACGAAGTCAACAACCTAGCCAAGGCCCTCTTCGGCTTGAGATGGTGGGCATCAGAAATCAAGCCAATCGCCCTCCAAGAGAACGATGTGCCAATGTTGTGTGCTACGAGTGCCACCAGAAGGGTCATTATCGCACGGAATGTCCCAATATTCCAAGGGTGAATCTTCTAAGTGAATCAGGCATCGAGGATTTTGATGTAGAGATCCTTGACCTCGGGAAAAGAAGTCGTACCACCTCGGACCCCTCTCAAAACTGTGGATCGGGCCACCCTAGGAAGAAGGTGTCCTTCTCAGAGCCCTCAGATGCTGAGATGGAAGACCCACCAACAGAGAAGACTAAAAGATCTCGCAGGAGTAAGTGGTTGCCATTGGGTTTTTCCATCGGATTGGGGCAAGAGGGATATTTGATCGTTCAGGACCTTGCTCATCAGTCTTTGAACATCACGCTCCCTCAACTAATAGCATTAAATCCTAAGGTGAGACGTGAGCTACAGCAAGGGCTCTCAACAAGGAGGAGCAAGAAAAAGGGAAAGGTACGAGAGGTCTCTTCTATCTCTGAAGAAATTGATCGGCACCCACATATAGTAGATGTCATCATAGATAATTGCCATGTCAAAAGTGTGTGTGTTGATGGGGGGGCTGCATGTAATATCATGGTGCCTTGAATCATGAAGAAATTGAATTTGAAATGCACAAGGCATTCCTCCACTTGAATCAAGGTAGCAAATGGTCGACGACTCGCCACCCTGGGAGTCATTGAGGATTTGCCCATCACTGTCAATGGGTCGACCACCACCGTCAATTTCTATGTAGTGGACCTTGAAGATACAGGCAAGAGTTACCTAGTCATACTCGGGAGACCATGGTTGAGAAAGAGTGATGCAGTCAGCTAATGGAAGACAGGGCACATGTCTTTTGGTGCTTCTAAGGAGAAGATCTCAGTGCAACCAAGTGCCACTGAACCAGAAGAAGAAGAGGAGCAAGACAGTGATACTCTCTCATCCTCAGTGTCGGAATCAATGGAAGAATCAAACAGGGGGGAGGAGTTCTTAGAGGAGGAAGTTTACATGATGGGGGTGTCTCCGACCCCGCCACCTGTAGAAAAGGTAATAGCTAGTCCTCAATAGCTTGAATCTATGCTTTCCCCAGACCTCACTCCAAGTGAGAAAGACGAGTTCCTAGAAATGTTCAAAGATTTCCTTGACCTCTTCGCAACTAGCTACCGCCACCTTCGCCATGTGACTGCCATAGAGCTGAAGCTTGATGCGAAGCTAGTAGCTCAGAAGTATCGGAGATTAGGGCCCCTACAAACCAATGCTTTGTGCTCAGAGTTGCAAAAACTTGTAGAAGCTGGGTTTATTGTTCCGGTTCACAATACTGAATGGGTTTCACCAGTGGTAGTCACCCCAAAGAAAAACAACAAGTGGTGGGTCTGCATCGACTATAAGAAACTCAATGCAGCCACCAAGAGGGACCATCATCCTCTTCCCTTTCAAGACCTCATTCTTGAGAAGGTAAGTGGTCATGAGATGTATACTTTCTGTGATGGTTACTCTGGGTTTTATCAAATCAGAAATGCAGAGGAGGATTTCCTTAAAACCACATTTGCCACACCTTGGGGGACATTTGCATTCAAAGTAATGCCATTTGGCCTCACCAATGCTCCTGCTACCTTTCAAAGATTTATGCAGATGGTGTTTGCTCCTTATTTGGGGGTTTTCTTAGAGGTGTTTTTAGATGATTTTTGTATATTCTCGGCACATAAGGAGCAGGTCATGAAGGATAGGTTGGCCTTCCAAAGGGTCAATGATGCGAATGGCAGCCTCTGATAAGTGCACCATTGGAACCACTCAAGGGAGGTTACTGGGAGGTATTGTCTCATCTGAGGGCATCAAGCCTGACCCCGAGAAGGTAGAAGCTATCCTCAAGCTCTCCCCGCCAACAACCAAACGTCAGGTACACTCATTTGTCAATCTAGCAGGATACTATCACCACTTCATTTATCGATATGCTGCTTTGACTTGACCCATGACTATGCTATTAAAAGATGGAGTTGATTTCTCTTGGATGAGGATTATGAGCATGGGTTTGTACAAATCAAGAGTGCTCTGGCTTCAGAACCCATTTTATGCAATCCTAATTGGTCAAAGACTTTCTATATCTTGGTAAGCACACTCTGGCGGGTATTCTTCTCCAGCAAGGGGAGGATTGGTTCATGTATCCCGTTCGATTTGCTTCTCGACACAGTTGCTCGAAACTGAACAATGCTACTCTGAGGCTGACAAGCACGCTTTGTCTTTGGTGTTATGCATTGAGAAATTTAAGCATTATGTTGCTGGAAAGTCCTTCATTATAATCTGTAGCTATGGTCTTGCAAAGCAGGTTCTTCAATCACCAAATCCCATGGGTCGGTTGGCCAAATGGTTGGTAGTTTTACAAGAATATGATTTTTCTTTCAAAATTGTAAAAGGGGGTTGTTCCAACTTAAAGAATGCTTTGATTGATTTAGAGGAGTGCCTCAATGTAACCCTTGTAGCAGCCATAGAAGTTGGGGATCCATGGTATGGTGGAATCTATAGGTTTCTGACCACTTTCTCCTTTCCTCCAGAAAGTACTAACTATGAGAGAAAGAAAATCCATAGAGATAGTAGGCACTACATTCTCTTTGATGGGGTGTTATACCGTCAAGGCCTGGATGGGGTACTAAGATGGGCCATTGATGCAAATGAAGTACCTAAGGTATTGAAGCATTATCATGATGGATTTTGTGGAGACCACTATGCCGGTGACTATATAGCTAAGAAGATTTTACATGCTGGGTACTATTGACCAACCTTGTTCAAGGATGTCACTATGTATTGCAAAACTTGTGAACCATGCCAATTATTTGGTAGGAAGGATTTGCGTCTTCGGCAACATCACTCAGTGATGTCCATCCATACGTTTTAGAAGTGGGGAATAGATTTTGTTGGGCCCCTACCCATGACTGCCTGCAAAAAGAAGTATCTTTTGGTAGCCACTCAGTATGTTACTAACTTGGCTGAAGCTATCACCCTCCCCATTGCAAATGGTAAGGCAATTTCAAATTTCATATTTGAACGTATCTGCACAAGGTTTGGGACACCCATGGAAATAGTATCTGACCATGGGAGTCCATTCTTAAATGAAGCAGTGGAGTTGCTCATGGATCGCATGGATATTGATCACCGCACTTCTAGCATCTATCATCCAGCGTCCATGGGACAAATGGGAGCGAACCAATGGCCTCCTTTGTAAATCCATGGGAAAAATGGCCAAAGGGAACAGGAGCCACTGGGATCAGAAGGTCACTGAAGCTGTGTGGGCTTACAACATCACTCATAAAATGTCTACAGGTCATACTCCTTTTGAGTTGGTGTACGATACTGAGGCAGTTTTACCACTAGAGATAGAGATTCCGGCCTTGAGATTGGCACAAGAATAGAAGATGATAGAAGATGAACATGTAGAGGCCAGGTTGCTACCACTTGAGAAGTTAGATGAAACCCGACACCTTGCACTACATCAAACACAAATCCAAAAGAATCAACAAAAGGCCCGCTTGGATGCTAAAATTTGCAAGGGATGGGAAAGACACTTTGCTGAGGGGGATGTTGTGCTATGCTTTGATAACAGATTGGACCACCAAATGGATAAGAAGTTCTTGCCACTATGGACTGGTCCATACAAAGTCATCAAGGAACGTAGCAATGGGTCTGTACAAGTTCAGGAGCTGCATGAGCCATATGGCAAGAAGGTGATCAACAAGCATTGTCTCAAGCCCTTCTTTGTGCGTGATGGGTCCCAGGCATGGAAATGTTGTGCATTCCATGCCTGGGGGGGAACTATTATGGATAAATTTGACCAAAGTAAAAGGCATAAATATGTGTGTGTCCTTGTATGTGTGGCAATAGTATAATAAAATATGGTGTGCATAAGGCCCAGGGTTGAGGTGGCAAGGCATGACCATGTGCCACCCTTCCATGTAAGAGGACCCATAAGGTGTGTTGTACATAATCCATGGTAGTAATAATATAAAATGATAAGGTGGCATGGGTCCTCCATGCACCACCCCTCCACCTAGGCGGTCCCACGCTGCATTTAGTGAGATATGGCCCAAGGACCATGGGAGAAGTAATATAAAATAGGTGGAGATGGATATTATATTGGATTATTCCCTCCATGTAGGATAGGCCCATGTGGGGGGGGGGGGTGTAGTAAGTCTTCTTGCACAATGATGGATGGAATTATTGGTTCTCTAGTGAAGGTGGAGCTCCATAGGCAAGCTCTTTTTTAGGAATTGTTCTAGGTTTAGGTGCAAAATACCATGTGGTGCATTCACAAGAGTTGGTCTTTGTATTTCTAGGAGCACCAGTGTAAGTTGGATATGGATATGCATCAAAATGTCCTGGTGCTACAAGTCTAGGAGGTCCATGACTCTAAGGGCTTGGGGAACCCAAGGGACAATTGGTAGTGTCAAGCTATGCTATAAGCCTCTATTAGCATGAACATAATAATGGTGGGTGCTAGGACAAATAGAACTGAGGGTTCATGCATGGTATCCATACCATAAGTTGTTTTAAAGGTCATAGTAGGCAGGTAAAAGAGCTCTAACCATTGCTGATGCACTCATTGATTGCACAGAGGGAGTTGTGGATCCCATGATTCATTGGGTAATCCAACCATGCTACTGTCTAAAGCATAAGTATGCATGTAGACTCTATTGGGTGCATAATTAAAATGGTCCTCGTAGATTCTGTTAGGTGCAAGCTCAAGTGGTCCTTCTATAGAGAATCATTCTTCAACTGGAATTTCGGGGGACTCCCCCACTTCTATGCCCAACTCTAAGTAAGCCTAAGTTCCCCTAGGTGCTGGTAGTCCAAGTCGAGTTGAAGGTCCTAGATTTTTGGGACTTTTCATGAAGCCTCTAGTGCAGTAGAACCGTAGACGAGAGAGAGAGAGAGAGAGAGAGAGAGAGAGAGAGAGAGAGAGAGAGAGAACAAATGCGACAATGTGTGGGTGTCGAGCCACCCTAATCTGTCAATGTATTCAATTACATATGAATGGTACATGTATAAGTAATATGACTTGTATAGGGCGTAGGCATGAGGCCTTTAACCCCAACAACATCCCACTTAAAGGCAACGTGCCTTTAAGGGACAGCACACACACTATGGACATGCTAACCCATACCCATCAAGAGTCTACAATGTGCAAATCAGTCGAAGGATAAGCTATTCATGAGAAGATATGCAAAATTGTCATTCGTGTGAACCTTGACAATCTAGATACACTTGTCCTCAAGCACTTCACTGATGAGCTGGTATCATAGGCACCATCTGCCATATGTATCATGTCAAGGTATATTGACCTTGCGAGTATAAGCCTTATGGTAGAGCATGCAAACTCATGCCAATCCTCATTGTACATCTGTGTGGGCTTTACACCTTTGCATCACATAACTTGCTCTTTTTGCACCAAGAAACTATAGACCTACTCTACGGCAACAAGAGAAATTAGCACCCAACCTCTCAACGGAAAACAACGCATCCTCCGATGATGATGCCCGCAAATGCACTCCCAATTCCACCTAAGGAGCAACACAACAATGCTAACTATGCACCCAAAGAAGCAACCCAACTGCCAGCTGCAAAAGCCTAACAAATGGAGAACACAATGCCAAGAAGTAAGCCCCAAAATGGCCAACAAATCAGCTCCAAAATGTGCCATGTACGATGGTGCTATTTGTACACCAATATATGCAACCAAACTGCCAATGGCAATGTGCCAACAAAACACTAGTAAATGTGCCAACAAGGCACCTACAGATCTTAACCCTAAAAGCAGTCAAGAAACCCCGACAAAACAGACCCAAAATAGCCCCAAAAATGTGCCAACTGTAGTGTCCAGTCCAAGGATGTTTTTATCGAAGCTATGCCTATATATTAATATAAAATCTTGGCGAAAGTTTTCAAGCTCATTTTTTAAGTTTCACAATATTGGTAGAATGTAGTACTTTTTTATATTTTTTATTTTGAAATTTGAAGGCAAAAATGTAAATCCTGGCAAAACTTTAAATTTTTTTACAAAAAAGTTTCAAATCGTGGCGAATGTTTCAAATGCTTATTTTTATTAGGGCATACAAACTTTCAAAGCCAATATAACATTTTAGTTTCTTAACGAAACTAACTTGAAAAAATCATCCATGGTCCAGTCACCCCCAGTCACTGACAACATCAACGGGCATAACAACAACAATATGTACAATAAGCATGAACCAATAGTACATCAATTGAAACCACTACCAAATCACGTCAAGAGCACATTGTGAACTTGTCAAGAATGTGACACTTTCAAAGCACCAAGGGCCTCTATCAAGAGAACTCCTAACCATGAGTCTCAGTGCAAGCCTTCTGTCGCTCGAGGTGCCTAAGCATACCCCCGAGCAAAGCCACAAATCCAATTGAGCCTAACTGATGTCCAACACGGACGAAATGCACCAAAATGCAAGAATCTTATGAGCAATCACTACTCAACTACACTCGAACATAGATGCTCAGTGCCACAAGCACATAATACACAAAAACGTCATGAGGTGTGCCCCAAAAATTGCCTATAAATGGTCACAAATCAATGTATGACCCAATCCAAATGCATCAACACAACAATGGCATATTTCTTGGCATCAAAATGCTTCGTTGGAGCACTCCATTTTCTCCCACACATGAACAAATGCTTGTGACCATGGAGGAAGCTAAAAGAGGAAGCAAAAAAGTTCTCAAAATGGAAATGTTGGCAGTTTTGAACTTCTCTTTACTTGCACAGAATCTCATGGGAGTTGGAATAGGCTTCAAGGGGGGATCAAGGGCGGCCTTGAGATGCTACTAATGAAGCCAATAATGTTGTAAATAGCTCACAATGTGTAGTATGACATGTACACATGGGGAGGAGGCACAAGGTCTTCAACCCCCAACAAAGCCTTCTCCTAAAGGATGCCTACAGAAGGTGGAACAGGCGAGTGCAGTGTCGGGTTTTAATGCATCATGAGGCTTCTATGAGGTCACTTACATGTGGCTCTCTTTTGTTTTCTACTTGGCACATGTCCTCTAAAGAATCCATTGTCTTGCTAGAAGTGCCACGCAAAGGCCTAAACTCTCCGTTCACACTCAAATTCATGCCTAGAGTAGATCCTGATGGTGTTCTATGCAAATTTGGATGTTGTAATGGTGTTTTCATGCCACTTGAAGGTCCACTGGATGCTCTACCATCTCCCTTTTATCTCCTTAGGTAATTTTTGTGTCACTCGAGTATGTGTATCACTCGAGTATGACTATCAGGGATTGTTGAACTCAGGGAAATGTCAGGATTTCACTCATTATGTACAACTTGAGGCTAGTTCTGGGGCTCTAGTTGACAAGGCTAGCTCAAGGCTAGCTCGAGTTAAACAACTATTTTTTGGTTCAAATTAGGGTATTGGTTCAAATTTTAACTAGTCTATGAGTGGTGGATCGTTGATGAAGGTGGAGTCTTGAGAGAGCATCCTGCTCGAGCGAAATTAGCATGGGTGGAGGGTAGTTTTATGACAGTTTGACCCCCTATTAGTATTTTGCTCATAACTTTTTGCTTGGTAGTCTAATTTTGATGAAACGTATATCAACACGAAGCTCTCTTTAAGCTGCATGTCTCCATGTACTTAGATCTTAAATCAAATGCTACTGCAAAAAGTTATGAGTCTTTGTATTTGATAGTCTGTTTTTACGATAGTTTTTACCCCTGTTTAGTAAACTGCCCATAACTTTCTGGCCGCTTCTTTGTTTCTTACAAAATGTATATCAACGCGAAGCCTATCTCAAGTGCATCTCTTTATGTATTTGAATCTTTGATATCGTGCCTTTATTGAGAGTTATAGGCCTTTGTGTCTAATGACAGTTTGTAGAGTGTTTTGAGCTAAGTGTAAAGGTGTCTATGGAGGTGCAATGTTTCCTTGGAACCTACCCATCCGACCCAATCAGCCCCTTCAAACTCCTTGATATGTATCAGTTCATGTCATGTGAGTGTCATGTTGAGCCACAAGATCTTCTTTCAACAACGTATCACTCTTCTCTTTGGTGCAGACCGCCGGCTCACTGAGATTATGGCCTTTGCTGATCCTTTCCTTCTCCCTATGCTTGAGTACAATATCACTTGGGATGTTACCATCTTCATTCTCATATGAGGGAGGAAAGTATGATGTGGTATCTTGACATAAAAGCTTCTTTTTAATGTCCCTTTCTCAATGATAAATATTTTTGTCAATCAGTTCGAAAGTAGCAGGAAGTGAAGAGGTGCGTGAAGTTTATTACCCCCAACTTCATGTCACATCTTTTGGTGGAGACGCTGGGTATGTTTGGTATTAAATTCATCCCATGTTATGCCTAGTATAGGCATGTGTTTTCTAATGTGATAAAGAAGATGCCTAAAAGAACTCCATTAGAAGAGATTGCAACCTGAAGATTGTGAAGATGATGAAGAGTACAATATCTTGAAGCTCTTATGTGCACTTTCAATTGTGAGAAGGGTGATTCTTGAATGCATGCATACACAATGTTTTCATGGTACTGTTTGGTCACTTATTTTTGAAGATCTTGTTAAGGATCACATTGTGGAGGGTTTTCAACAAATTGTTATGCATAAAAAGTTGGTCTTCGTATACTAAGGCTCTATGGGATCTTGTTTGGATCTTGTTTGGGATATTATTTGGATCTTGGTGTTTCCTTTTTGTGTTTCATCATGGTGAAGATTCCAGTATTTCGAGGGACCCAAGGGGAAGACCCAGAGTCTTATCTTCGGGATTTTGTTCGAGGATGCCGGCTTTCTGGATGGTCCATGAAGGATCGGGCGGAGATTTTGCCTGATTTTCTTGAAGATGTAGCCTTGAGTTGGCATGAGGCCTTGTCGGACTCTACCAAGGAGGACTGGGACCAAGTGGTGGCACCAATGAAGCTGAGATTTGGGACAGTGGAGTCACCAAATGCTTTGATGTTGCAGTTGAACTGGTTCTATCAAGGAGAGGGCGAGATGGTGCGTTGGCAATCCGATATGAAACTTTATGGACAAAGTATGAAAGGGCAACTTTGCAAGCTGTGGCATCTTCATCATCGGCCCCTCAAATTCTCTCAAGGATGGAGCACTTAAAGATGAGAAAATTTGTTATGTCTTTGGGGCCTCGTCTTTGCTCGAAAGTAATGAGTAAAGACCCAACAACATACATGGAGGCACTTTCCATTGTGACCAAGAAAGAAGATTCTCTAAAGATCGAATCCTCTTTTGTGTCTTCAATAGCTTCAACTTCTAAGGTGGAGGTAATGGTGGGCACTCCTCAGGTACCAAAGTCCTTTGAGTTAGATCATAATATCTCCTAATTGATGGTAGAGCTTGCTGATTTGAAATTGCATTTGGTTAATGCACGACAACCTAGAGCACCAAAGAGTGAAGATAGGCCTCGAGATAAGAGTGGGGTCACTTGCTATGAATGTAATGAAAAAGGTCACTATCGCCCTGAGTGTCCTAGATTGAGAAAGAAAGAAGAAAAACAAGTATTCTTGTTAGAAGCTTCTTCAAGGGATAAGGAAAGAGAGGTAATGATGGCTAAACGAAAAACGTGGTAAAGCAAAAGAAGAGGAAGAAAGCAAGGAAGAAGTAGATGAGGAACATCAGGAAGAGGAATGCCATAGTAAGAAAAAGATGGCATCTAGAAGGAGAATTAGCCAATCAAACTTTCCTTTAGGACAAGGCATTGGAAGCTAGGACTTCCAATGCCTTGTCCCATTCCCAAAAGAGAGTACATGACCACTCAAGTCAAGCTGACTTACACTGATGAGATTTTTCTTTAGCTCAGGTACATGCCTTACATCATGAAGTGTAAAAATGCGTCCATGACCAACCTGAAGATCAATATCACCAATGCCTGCAATACGTAGCTCATGATCATCTCCAAGAAAAACCGGTCCCATGTCACCTGCCATGTATCACTCACGATGTGGAGTGACATAAAACGAAGCTCCCGAGTCAATGAGCCAAGTATGCATAGTGGTGCCCATGCTAGCTACCAAGCTAGCTACCAAGTGCTGGTCATCATGAGAAGACATATAAAGTATCTCCTGTTCTGCTACATACTCATCCACTATGTTATCAATCTCCTCAACGGTAACACCACCTTGGCGTGTCACACCTCTATCATGAGAACCTGGAGAAGCATACGAAAGAGCATTGCTTCAACTTTGCCCTTCCCTTTGTCCTTGTTTTTGTCATCGTCCTCTTTCTTATCCTTTGACTCCACTTTGCTTGCCTTTTTGTCAACCTGTAGCTTATGACATTGACTCTTATAATGCCCTTTTTTCTCACAGTAAAAGCACACAATGTCCTTTTTAGATCTAGATTTGCTTCTAGACTTGCCTCTTTTTTCTTTATCTCTGTCATGTTGTCTATCTCTGACATTCATAGCACTAGAGGCTTTGGAACCTGCTCTATTCTGCCTATTCATGTCCTCCTGCATGATGGCACCCTCTACATCAGCATAGACCTGCAAATGATGAGAGTTGCTAGTCGCTGTGACAAATGTATCCCAACTGGGAGGCAAACTGACCAAGAGCAATGATGACTTAACCTCATCATCCAAATTCAGCCCATGAAACACAAGGGAAAAGAAGAGGTTTCATATGTACAAGAGGGAGCAAAATCTCTTGGATGACATGATATGTTGTGCTTTGATGTTTTACTCCTTTACCTCATCTGTTGGTCATCAACCTTGTGTCCGCACCTATTCCCCTCCTCCTTGTTGCATGCTTTAGCTCTGGTACACTTATACCTTCAAGCTTTTCGGTAAGTGACGTTCTTTACTCTTTAATCGCAACTCTTGCCAAGGTGGGCGACTCTTGCCTTCATTGTGGGCTCCTTATGGCTCTAGGTTGGCTATCCTTATGGCTTCACTCCTAGCTGCTTACTATTCCCAAAGCTCTTTGGTGGGGCTTCTATGGTGTAAAAGTTTCCACTTCATCACTTGGTCGTGGCTCTTCTCTTAGTGCAACTCAATTTTTAACAAAAGTAGCTTGGAGGCTCTTCTTTTTGTGAGCGACGTTTCAGAAACACATTTGCTTGTGTTTACGATTGACACGTACTTTGTAGATGTTTAGCCCATTCACTTTGGTCAATCAACCATAAATTTGACTGACCTTTCTATTTTTAGTCTCCTCAAGCCTCTTCCATGAGCCTTCTCTCCCTCTTGTAGATATTCTCTTATGTAAACTCTTGAGTCCATCTCTTTCTAGTTCATTCTCTCTCTATGAGTAGTCTTGGAGCTTCTGCTCCCTCTTGTACATATGAAACCTCTTCTTCTCCCTTGTGTTTGTAGTGTTTTGAGTTTCATTGGAGTGGAGTCTCACTCTATTGGTAATGAAGGTCGCTTCAGGTTCTCTCTCTTGAGTGTCTCTTCCCTTTTCTTTCTTTCAAAGCCTTAAAAGTTCTTTCTATTCGGTTGCTCATTGCACACACATGGTCTATCCATTTCCCGAGCCACCAAGGGAATTACTTACTCTCTTCTAGGCAAAATCTATGAGTGGTGTATCATTGATGAAGGTGGAGTCTTGAGGGAGCATCCTGCTCAAGCGAAATTAGCATGGGTGGAGGGCAGTTGTATGATAGTTTGACCCCTTTTAGTATTTTGCTCATAACTTTCTGCTCGGTAGTCCGATTTTGATGACAATTATATCAGTGTGAATCTCTCTTCAAGCAAATGTCTCTATGTGCTTAGATCTTGAATCAAATACTGCTGCAAAAAGTTATGAGTTTCTGTGTTTGACAGTTTGTTTTCATGATAGTTTTTACCCCCGTCTAGTAAACTGCCCATAACTTTCGGGTCGCTTCTTTGTTTCTTATGAATTATATACCAGCATAAAGCCTATCTCAAGGTGCATCTCTTTCTATGTTTTAATCTTTGATATCATGTCTCTACTAAAAGTTGTAGGGCTCTGTGTCTAATGACAGTTTGTAGTGTTTTGAGCTAAGTGTAAAGGTGTTTATGAAGGAGGTGCAATGTTTCCTCGGAACCTACCCATCCGACCCAATCAGCCCCTTCAAACTCCTTGATATATATCAGTTCATGTCATGTTGAGCCGCAAGATCTTCTTTCAACAACGTATCGCTCTTCTCTTTGGCATAGACCCCGGCTCCCTGAGATTATGGCCTCTGCTGATCCTTTCCTTCTCCCTATGCTTGAGTACAACATCACTTGGGATGTTACCATCTTCATTCTCATCTGAGGGAGGAAAGTATGGTGTGGTATCTTGACATAAAAGCTTCTTTTTAATGTCCCTTTCTCAATGATAAATATAAATTTGTGGATAGAATGGTTTCCTTAATCTCAATGATAGGTAGTGAATAAGTCTAAAAAGGATTATTTGGATCTCTAATAGCATTTGGATGAAGAAAATATTTTATATAATTGTTGTTAATACATAGAATATCATCAATGTATCTAAACACATGTTTAAAGAGTGGTAACAAATTGATTCTACCAAGTCTCATGAGCCTTAAAATGAAAGAAGACTCATACCAAAAGAAATATAAATTGCACCATAATGGGGCGCATGAAAAGCCCATTAGAATCCCTTTAACCTATTTCCAAACTCTATCACCACATTGTACAAAATGAGTGAGAAGCCATGTTTGTAATAAGATCAATTTATCTTCGTCTAGGCAAATAGAACCTTGTGTATTTGTCATATTTTTAGACCACTTTGGTTTACCCCATGTTCCTTTTGACTCATTAAGATGTGTCAAGATGAAGGGATGCATGGATTTTTGCTTAAAGGGTACATTAACTACTTTAACAGGTATGGTAACTAATTCATTCTCCCCATATAGAGGTAAAGATTCATAACATTTTGCTATGTCTGCACAAAAGACAGAGTGGGCCTTTGTTGATAGATTAAGAGATACCTCAAATATAGAATTGACAATCCATAATAAAGACGAATCCGCCTTTAAAAAGGTTTTAGCAATCAAGGTTTTGCTATGTGCTTTGTCCTGTGCAAGCCCATTAGGCACAAGAGTAAGCACCAAGGTAGTCAACCGTCGAGGTGCTATAGACTCCAGATGCATGGGGAACAGACCTACCCAATCTTGGAGTTTATTGCTTGCTTCTTATCTACTGATGTCGCCACCTATAAGGCCTCTACATGAATCTGCTCCTTCAAAATTCGAGCCCATGGCACCGCCCTCTTCTCAGCAACCACGATCATCCCTCGAGTCCGAGGAGTGATGGTGTACATTTTGGCCTGCAAGAACACCAACTCGAGTATCCAACAATATAGGTCCCTCATTTGAGCATCTGAACACCCACTCAGCTTTGTACTCGCCCCTAGTAGGAGCTCCAAACTCTGCCTCCATCATTGCCAGTGTACACGTTGGTGTACACGTTGGTGGCACGATCATCCCTCCATCCATAGGCAAAAAGAGATGCTGATGAATCAATTGCACTGTCAGCTCCAGATGCTCATCCAAAAACTCCACAACAAATCCTTCTGCCAACTGCTGGCAAAGCACCGATGCTGATGGATGAACAACCACCCTCTGCCAGTCAATATTGTTGAAACTTTGGATTCATAGTAGTTGGAGGTGAGCATCAATCGACTGGGAATCAATATACACCAACGGAAGAAGAGGACAAAATTGAGCATGAGCCATTCCCATGGCAAGGCAAAGGAGAAGAAAAGAGATAACAATGAAGCAGATGAGAGCTAGAGGGCAAATGCACTCAAGAGAACTGCAAGGGCGATGAAGAGAAAGCAACAAGCAACTGCTACATGCAAACAATTGCTCAAGAGTTGTAATTCAGATTGCCAATATCCCACCCTTACGATAGTGAGTTGCATGGTAGCTAGGCTAGGACCTTGTAGAAGATTGGTGTCATCATCATGCTGCGAACCCTTCTGCCATGTGTCCTCATGCGATAGCTCTATTACCTCCACCTCAACCTAGGAAATCTATGCCTCATTAACTGGATGTAGAAGTATGTGCCCTTGCAAATCTGCAAGATAAAAAAATGTCGATCCGCAATCATGAAAAACCCAGAATGGACCCGACCATCGCAATTTCAACTTCCCTGGCATATTTCAAGGCAAGTGTTGAACAGAAGAACTAGATGTCCGCACTCAAAAAATTTCTTCTTGGAAGCCAAATCCACCCTCCGCTTGTGCCACCGTGCTTGAACCTCTAAGGTGAGATAATAGCTCTCCAGCCACAGATCATCCAATTGGTCTAGAACATCCAACTAGAATACCATAGATTCCTACGAAAGAAGCCTGTCCTCCATCGCAATCCTCAGACTCGGAACAATATGCTCAATCGACATGATTGCTTCCAACCCAAACGCCAACTTAAAAGGAGTCACCCACCTTGAATGATGTTTGGTTCACCCATCATGCTGCCAGTAACTTCTCATCCCAATCCATGCGGTGCTCATTCACCAATAGCGACATGATCCACTTGAAAGTATGATTTGTAAACTCTTCCAATCGATTCGCTTGTGGATAATAGGGGGAAGACTTCTTGTGAATCACCATATAAAAATAATTCATCTGCTTGATGACTTTGTTGACAAAGTGAGTCCCCCTGTCACTGACAATCTCAATGTTTAGATATCGAGCTCCACTCATGATATGCCAAGGTGACCGTTGTGCATTTATGTCACCAACTTGTTAGTTGCAAATGCGGTTGGTACACTGACCATGAATAATAGCTGGATGATAGCTATCCTTATGTACTCTAGTTAGTGGCTCAGCTAGTATGCCACCTGAGTTAGCTGAGTTTGGTTTGAGACCCACATATAGGGTTCACCTATTCCTTTTGTACAAAGAGTGTTCTTTTGGCTTTCACAACTAAGAAGAGGAAAACTGGTTTCAGCCTCCACCTTATGTGTACTCCCCCATTGTGTATGTGAGAAAGCTACAAGTGAGACTCCTTCCTTCTCTCCCACTCTCTTCACATGGAATCAGAGCCCGATTTGTGGTAAGGAGCTCAAGAAAGCAAACCAAGCGAGTGTATTGGTAAGAGGATCAGTGTTGCTTTCCTTTTTTTTGAGTTTGGGAGCAAATCTTTGCAGGTAGCACAATTGAAAAGTGCAAGAGTCCACTGTCTCAGATAGATGCCCTTTGCGGTGTGGTGAGAGGGTAATATATGCTACATTTCGAGGTCATTTTGGGGCCTGTTTTGGTGGTGAAAGTTTTCTGCAGGCCCTCAAAAAAGAGCCCTGTTTTTGCTATACGACCATTGCTCTGCAGGTTGGTGAAAAGTTGTCACAGAAATTACATCGTATGCCTGTGCGCAGAGATATTGGGAGTGACAAAATCATTCTTATTGCCTGTTGATGCATAATCATCACTAGGAAGTGACTCTGTGGTCAAATACCAGTTTCGTCAGTTTTGCAGATTTGCCCTTGTGAGGCAAAAGTTGTGTTTTTTGTGGTGACAGAATATTTTGCTGTGTTCTGTAATGGCGTCTGATGCTCTTTCATAGATTGTGACTGAGAAGCTTGACAAGAACAACTTGCAAGCATGGAAGTTTAGAATGATGAATTTTCTTATGGGAAAAGGCTATTGGGAGCTCATTACTAGAGCTGAACAAGAACCAGTTCTTCCTAGTGTTCCCAATCAACAGGAGTTGTTAGGCATTTAAAGGCTAGCATAGAGAGCCAGGAAAGTTATGTACTGGCTGTCTATCTGTATTTCAGATTCTATGATTGTGCATATTTAGGATGCAAGCACGCCAAAGGAGGCATGGGATACTTTGACAAAAATGTATAGCACAAATACGCAAGCCAGGAAAATGCAGCTCAAGTAGGAGTTGCATAATGTGTAGAGAGAAAATATGAGCATCAATGACTACCACATGAAGGTGAAGAAGATTGCAGATGCACTTGCTTCTATTGGGTCGCCAGTGGAAGATGATGATTTAGTTTCTATGAGCTTGAATGGTCTAGGAAAGGATTATGCACACTTCCGAACATCCATTGCCATCCGTGAGAATTTTCTTGATTTTGGGGAGTTGATTGCTCTTCTAATTTCTGAAGAGTAGAGAAATGGTGGTGCATCTTCTTCAAGAGGAACTTCAAAAGAAACTATCTTCTACTCAAATGCTAGAAGACGTAGAGGCAGAGGTAGAGCAGGCTGATCTGGAGGCTATGGCAGAAATCAGAATATGCAACCAATTCATGAAAACCAGTCCTATGGAGGAGGACGTAATAACTTTAGAGGCAGGAGAGCCAAAGAGGTCATGGTGGATGGCAGAGAGGCCAAAATGCAAACAGCAATGTTGAATGCTAGTACTATGGTAAAATGGGTCATATGGTTAAAGACTGCTATAAAAAGTAGAATGACATCATGACTGGAAAATTGTAGCAAGGCAATTTTGCATCCTCTAGTAGACAGGGTGATGACAGAAATGAGCATTTGTTTATGGTGCAGCACATGATCAATTCTGTGACAGGTGCAGAAGAAAGCAATGATGTGTGGTATGTTGACTCAGGTGCATCAAACCACATGACAAGTCATGCAGAATGGATGCAGGATGTAAGGAAAATGGAAAGACCATGATTTGTGGAGACTGGTGATGATACTGCACATCCTATTGTGCAGTGGTAAAATTCCTTTGTCTATGCAGGATGGGAAAAAGAAATACCTATCTGATGTATTTCATGTCTCAAATATCACCAAGAACTTGGTTTCAGTTGGTCAAATGGTTAAGCAGGGCTTGCAAGTCAGACTTAATCCTCATGGATGCTTTGTTGAGGATATGAAAAATAACGGTCGCTTGATAGCAAAAGGGAAGAAGAAGGGCAGGATGTTTATGTTGGATGCGGACATGCCTAAATTGAGTGCAACAATGTTTACACATCGGACCGATGTAGTTGTAGATATTGATATCTGGCATAAATGCATTGGTCATGTTAATGTACAACGACTTAAATTAATGCAGGCCCAAAATATTGTTGCAGGATTGCCGAAGTTCAAGGCTGCAAAAATGCATAAGGTATGTGAAGCCTGTCAATTTGGAAAACAGGCAAGGAAACTATTTCCTAGACATGTTCAAGAGAGTAAGAGGCCATTGGATTTAATACACTCTGATGTGTGGACTACTAAAGCTACATCTATTGGAGGCTGTCATTATTTTGTCACTTTTATTGATGACTACAGCAGAAAAATTTGGGTGTATTTTATGAAAAATAAAAGTGAAGTGTTTAGGCATTTCAAAGCTTTTAAAGCTATGGTTGAAAAAGAACCAGGCTTGCAAATAAAATACCTAAGGTCAGATGAAGGGGAAGAGCACCTCTCAAATGAGTTTGCAAGGTTCCTGCAGGAGCATGGTATAAAGCAACAATATTCATGCAGTCATACCCCACAGCAACATGGACTTGTAGAAAGGAAAAACAGGCATATTGGAGACGTATCCCATGCCATGCTCAATGAAAAAGACCTGCCAGATTATTATTGGGCTGAAGCAGTTGCTACAGTAGTCTACATAATGAACAGGACTCCCAGTGCAACAATACATGGCATGACGCCAGAGGAGATGTATATTGGTAGGAAACCAGATATTTCTCATTTGAAAGTTTTTGGTTGGTATTGCCTATGCTCATGTGCCAGATGAGTTGAGATCCAAGTTGGATCCAAAAGCTGAGAAGTGCATCTTTATTGGTTATTCTCTATAGCAGAAAGGGTATAGATGCTATAACCCTTCTACTCGTAAGTTTATAGTGAGCAGAGATGTTGTTTTTGATGAGATGAGTAGCTGGTATAAACCAGTAAATGTGATTGATGATGTAGATGGACAAAATGGTAATGTTGCACAGAATTCACAGTAAAAATCACAAAATATTAGTGGATCTGGAGTGTCCTCTAGCAGTGGTTCACATACTTCACCATGGACAGGTAGACTGAGATCAAGAGGATCTTTTCAAAGAAATGCAGATAGTGGTATGCAGGTATCACGAAAAGGAAAGAGAAAGTAGATCAGCCCATGTTTGATGTGAATGCAGGTCACTCTTATGTGGATGGTGAATCCAGTGGCAGAACAGAGCCTTTATGATGAGTTGGGTATTCCTTCTATTATTACACCTGGACTAAGGAAGACCAGGGATGTTTTGAGAGCACCTGGCAGTGAGCCTATTTTGTGCAGGACTACCAAAGCTAGGTATCCTGTGGATAGGCTGAAATATGATGGATTTACAGCCATTCACTATGCCTATATGGTCAAAGTGATACATGAACCAGAACCCGGAACCAAAACCCACTTCTTTTGAGCAAGCCATGGGAAAAGAAAAATGGGAGAGAGCCATGGATGAAGAAATGGATGCCTTGGAAGAAAATGCTACGTGGGAATTGGTACCTTTGCCTAAAGACAAGAATGCAATTGGTTGCAAGTGGGTTTATAAGGTGAAGCACAATGCAGATGGTTCTATGAACAGATACAAGGCAAGATTAGTTGTCAAGGGGTATGCACAGACATATGGCATTGATTATGAGGAAACATTCAGTCTGGTTGCAAGGATGGAAACTGTAAGAGCAGTCATTGCTATGGCTACATCAAAGGGATGGTCTTTACATCAGGTGGATGTAAAGAATGCTTTCTTGCATGATGGTGATTTGCAAGAAGAGGTATATATCGACAGGTTATGTTCATGATGTTCATCCTGAATTTGTTTGCAAGTTGAGAAAGCCTTGTATGGCTTGAAGCAAGCACCTAGAGCATGGTCTGACAAGATAGGACAATATCTTGTCACTATTGGCTTTCAAATTTCGAAGGCAGATTTCTCACTTTGTGAGAAAAACAGAGAAAAGTATTATGCTGCTTGTCATTTATGTTGATGATTTGATCATTACAGGTGATAGTGATGAAGATATCCTTCATGTGAAAATGCTATTGAAGCAGAAGTTTGAGATGAAGGATTTGGGAGAGCTGTGTTACTTCTTGGGCATTGAGGTGATTAGATCCACAAGTGGGATATAGCTCTTGTAGAGGCAGTATGGATTGGACATGCTATCCAAATATGGGGTGACATGCTGTAAGCCTATTTCAATTCCTTTGGAGTAGAATGTGAAGCTGAGCACAAATGTAGGTGAGCTTCTTGAAGACCCTACTATGTACAGACACATAGTAGGAAGTTTGATTTATATGACTATTACCACGCCAGATTTGAGCTATGCTGTTGGTTTGGTAAGGCAGTTTATGCAGGCTCCAAGGAAACCGCATTTGGATGCGGCTAGATGTTGAGATATCGAGCTCCACTCGCGATATGCCAGGGTGACCGTTGTGCATTTATGTCACCGACTTGTTAGCTGCAGATGCGGTCGGTACACCGCCCACGAATAATAGTTAGACGACAACTATCCTTATCTACTCTAGTTCGTGGCTCAGTTAGTATGCCACCTTAGTTAGTTGAGTTTGGTTTGAGACCCACATATAGGGTTCTTCTATTTCTTTGTACTAGAGTTCTTTTCGCTTTCACAACTAAGAAGAGGAAAACTGTTTTCAGCCTCCACCTGTGTGTGTATTTACCCATTGTGTATGTGAGAAAGCTGCAAGTGAGACTCCTTCCCTCTCTCCCACTATCTTCACATGGTATCAGAGCCTTATTCGTGGTAAGGAGCTCAAGAAAGCAAACCAAGTTTGCGGTGTCCTGGTAAGAGGACCAGTGTTGCTTTCCTTTTTTGAGTTTGGGAGCAAATCTCTACAGGTAGCACAGCCGGAAGTGCAAGAGTGCACTGTTTCAGATTGAGACACCCTTCATGGTGTGGCGAGAGGGCAGTATATGCTATGGGCGTGGGCGAAGCCCTCGGTGACTTTATTTTTCTGATTCGAGGCCATTTCAGGGCCTGTTTTGAAGGCGAAAGTTCTTCGCAGGCACTCAAAAAAAGGCCCTGTTTTTGTTGTGCGACCACTGCTCTACTGGTTGGTGAAAAGTTGCTGCAGAAATTGCATCGTATGCTTGTGTGTAGAGATATTGGGAGTTACAGAATCATGCTTGTGTGTAGAGATATTGGAAGTGACTGTGTGGTCAAATACCACTTTCGTCAGTTTTGCAGATCTGCCCGTGTGAGGCAAAAGCTGTGTTTTTTGCAGTGACAGAATATTTTGCAGTGTTCTGTAATGGCATCTGATTCTCTTTCATAGATTGTCACTGAAAAGCTTGACAAGAACAACTTCCAGGCATGGAAGTTTAGAATGACGAATTTCCTTATGGGAAAAGGCTATTGGGAGTTCATTACAAGAAATAAAGAAGAACCAGTTCTTCCTAATGTTCCCAATCAACAAGAAATGTAGGCATTTAAAGGATGGCATGAGAGAGCCAGAAAAGTTATGTACTAGCTGTCTATCAGTATTTCAGATTCTATGATTGTGCATATTCAAGATGCAAGTACGCCAAAGGAGGCATGGGATACTTTGGCAAAAATGTACAGCACAAATACGCAAGCCAGGAAAATGCAGCTCAAGCAGGAGTTGCACAATGTGCAGAGAGAATGGATGCATAGTTCTGGACATCCATTGCCGTCCGTAAAAAATTTCCTAATTTTGAAGAGTTGTTTGCTCTTCTCATTTCTGAAGAGCAGAGAAATGGGGGTGCATCTTCTTCAGGATGAACTTCAAAAGAAACTGTCTTCTACTCAAATTCTAGAAGAGGTAGAGGCAGAGGCAGAGGTAGAGGAGGCCGATCTGGAGGCCGTGGTAGAAATCAGAATATGCAGCAAACTCAAGAAAACCAGTCCTATGGAGGACGTGGTAACTCTAGAGGCAGGGGGAGCCAAAGAGGCCGTGGTGGATGGCAGAGAGGCCAAAATGCAAACAGCAATGTTGAATGCTACTACTATGGTAAAATGGGTCATATGGCTAAGGACTGCTACAAAAAGTAGAATGACATTATGAATGGAAAATTGCAGCAAGGCAATCATGCATCTTCTAGTAGACAAGGTGATGACAAAAATGAGCATCTATTTATGGTGCAGCACATGACCAATTCTATGACAAGTGCAGAATAACAAAATGATGTGTGGTATGTTGACTCAGGTGCGTCAAACCACATGACAGGTCATGCAGAATGGTTGTAGGATGCAAGGAAAATGGAAAAACTAGGATTTGTGGAGACTGGTGATGATACTACACATCCTATTGTGCAGATTGGTAAAATTCCTTTATCTATGTAGGATGGGAAAAAGAAATACCTGTCTGATGTATTCCATGTCCTGAATATCACCAAGAACCTGGTTTTTGTTGGTCAAATGGTTGAGTAGGGCTTGCAGGTCAGATTTAATCCTCATGGATGCTTTGTTGAGGATATGAAAAATAACGGTCGCTTGGTAGCAAAAGGAAAGAAGAAGGGCAGGATGTTTACATTGGATGCGGGCATGCCTGAATTGAGTGTAGCAATGTTTGCACATGGGACTGGTGTTGTTACAGATATTGATATCTGGCATAAACGCATTGGTCATGTTAATGAACAACGACTTAAATCAATGCAGGCCCAAAATATTGTTGCAGGATTGCCTAAATTCAAGGTTGCAGAAATGCGTAAGGTATGCGAAGCCTGTCAATTTGGAAAACAGGCAAGGAAACCATTTCCTAGGCATGTTCAAGAGAGCAAGAAGCCATTGGAATTAATCCACTCTGATGTGTGGACTACTAAAGCTGCATCTATTGGAGGCTGTCATTATTTTGTCACTTTTATTGATGAATACAGCAGAAAAGTTTGGGTGCACTTTATGAAAAAGAAAAGTGAAGTGTTTGGGCATTTCAAAGCTTTTAAAGCTATGGCTAAAAAAGAAACAGGCCTACAAATAAAATGCCTAAGGTTAGATGGAGGCGGAGAGTACCTATCAAATGAGTTTGCAAGGTTCCTGTAGGAGCATGGCATAAAGCAGCAATATTCATGCAGTCATACCCCACAGCAAAATGGACTTGCAGAAAGGAAAAACAGGCATATTGGAGAGGTATCTCGGGCCATGCTAAATGAAAAAGATCTACTAGATTATTATTGGGCTGAAGCAGTTGCTACAGCAGTTTACATAATGAACAGGACTCCCACTGCAGCAATACATGGCATGACGCCAGAGGAGATGTATACTGGTAGGAAACCAGATATTTCTCATTTGAAAATTTTTGGTTGCATTGCCTATGTTCATGTGCCAGATGAGTTGAGGTCCAAGTTGGATCCAAAAGCTGAGAAGTGCCTTTTTATTGGTTATTCGCTGCAGCAGAAAGGGTATAGATGTTATAACCCTTCTACTCGTAAGTTTATAGTGAGCAGAGATGTTGTTTTTTATGAGATGAGCAGCTGGTATAAACCAGTAAATGTGATGATTGATGTAGATGCACAAAATGGTAATGATGCACAGAATTCACAACAGCAATCACAAAATATCAGTGGACCTATAGTGTCCTCTAATAGTGGTTCACAAACTTCACCATGGACAGGCAGATTGAGATCAGGAGAATCTCCTCAAAGCAATGCAAATAGTGGTACGCAGGTATCACGAAAAGGAAAAGAGAAGGTAGATCAGACCATGTTTGATGTGAATGCAGGTCACTCTTACATGGATGGTGAATCTAGTGGCTCAGAACAGAGCATTGATGATGAGTTGGGTATTCCTTCTGTTGTTACACCTAGAGTAAGGAAGACCAGGGATGTTTTGAGAGCACCTGGAAGTGAGCCTATTTTGCATAGGTCTACCAGAGCTAGGTATCCTGTGGATAGGCTGAAATATGATGGATTTACAGCCATTCACTATGCCTATATGGTCAAAGTGATACAGGAACCAGAACCCACTTCTTTTGAGCAAGCCATGGGAAATGAAAAATGGGAGAAAGCCATGGATGAAGAAATGGATGCCTTGGAAGCAAATGCTACATGGGAATTGGTACCTTTGCCTAAAGACAAGAATGCAATTGGTTGTAAGTGGGTTTATAAGATCAAGCACAATGTAAATGGTTCTGTGAATAGATATAAGGCAAGATTAGTTGTCAAGGGGTATGCACAGACATATGGCATTGATTATGAAGAAACATTCAGTCTGGTTGCAAGGATGGCAACTGTAAGAGCAGTCATTTCTATGGCTGCATGAAAGGGATGGTCTTTACATCAGATGGATGTAAAGAATGCCTTCTTGCATTGGTGATTTGCAAGAAGAGGTCTTTATGGAGCAGCCACCAGGATATGTTCATGCTATTCATCCTGAGTTTGTTTGCAGATTGAAGAAAGCCTTGTATGGCTTGAAGCAAGCACCTAGAGCATTGTCTGACAAGATAGGACAGTATCTTGTCACTATTGGCTTTCAGATTTCCAAGGTAGATTTCTCACTCTATGTGAGAAAAACAGAGAAAGGTATTATGATGCTTGTCGTTTATGTTGATGATTTGATCATCACAAGTGATAGTGATGAAGATATCCTTCATGTGAAAATGCTATTGAAGCATAAGTTTGAGATGAAGGATTTGGGAGAGTTGCGTTATTTCTTGGGCATTGAGGTGATTAGATCACCAAGTGCGATACAGCTCTTGCAGAGGCAGTATGGATTGGACATGCTGTCCAAATATGGGATGACAGGCTGTAAGCCTATTTCAGTTCCTTTGTAGTAGAATGTGAAGCTGAGCACAAATGCAGGTGAGCTTCTAGAAGACCCTACTATGTACAGACGCATAGTAGGAAGTTTGATTTATATGACTATTACTAGGCCAGATTTAAGCTATGCTGCTATTAGATTGGTAAGTCAGTTTATGCAGGCTCCAAGGAAACTGCATTTGGATGCGGCTAGATACATACTCAGGTATGTGAAGTCCACATTGCAGTATGGACTATTTTATGAGGCTAGGGTTTAGATACAATTGCATGGATACACTGATGCTGATTGGGCTGGTAGTATTTTTTAAAGACGATCTACCAGTGGATATGTTCTCTCTTTTGGGAGTGCTGCAGTCACCTGGAGCAGCAAGAAAGCCTTGTCGAGCATAGAGGCTGAGTACAGGGGTGCAACAATGGTTGTATGTGAGGTAGCTTGGTTGCATAAGCTACTTTATGATATGCATCAGTCTACAGATGGGCCAGTTGTCATTTATTGTGACAACATGAGCAGTATACACTTGGCAAATAACCTAGTCTATCATGCTAGAACAAAGCACATTGAGGTGCATTATCACTATGTGCGAGAGAAGATTTTACTAGGTCTTATTGATCTAGTTTATGTCAGCACAGAGGATCAGGTAGTTGACATATTCATGAAGGCATTGGGTGCAGAGAACTGCACAAGTGCAGAGAACTGCTTGGTGTGTAGGAATTGGAATTGAGCTCGAGGGGGAGTGTTGAGATATCGAGCTCCACTCGCGATATGCCAGGGTGACCTTTGTGCATTTATGTCACCGACTTGTTAGCTGCAAATGCAGTTGGTACACCGCCCACGAATAATAGCTGGATGACAGCTATCCTTATCTACTCTAGTTCATGGCTCAGTTAGTATGCTACCTTAGTTAGTTGAGTTTGGTTTGAGACCCACATATAGGGTTCTTCTATTTCTTTATACTAGAGTTCTTTTGGCTTTCACAACTAAGAAGAGGAAAACTGTTTTCAACCTCCACCTGTGTGTGTATTCCCCCATTGTGTATGTGAGAAAGCTGCAAGTGAGACTCCTTCCCTCTCTCCCACTATCTGAAGCATACTGAGGTATGTGAAGTCCACATTGCAGTATGGACTATTTTATGAGATTGGGGTTCAAATACAGTTGCATGGATACACTGATGCTGATTGCGCTGGTAGTATTTTTGATAGACAATCTACCAGTGGATATATGTTCTCTTTTGGGAGTGCTGCAGTCACTTGGAGCAGCAAGAAACAGCCTATAGTTGCCTTATCGAGCACAAAGGCTGAGTACAGGGGTGCAGCAATGGTTGCATGTGAGGTAGCTTGGTTGCATAAGCTACTTTATGATATGCATTAGACGGGCAATTTGTCATTTATTGTGACAACATGAGCAGTATACACTTGGAAAATAACCCAGTCTATCATGCTAGAACAAAGCACATTGAGGTGCATTATCACTATGTGCAGGAGAAGGTTCTAGTAGGTCTTATTAATCTAGTTTATGTCAGCACAAAGGATTAGATAGCTAACATATTCACGAAGGCACTAGGCACAGAGAAGTTGCGCAAGTTCAAAGACCTGCTTGGTGTGCAAGAATTGGGATTGAGCTCGAGGGGGAGTGTTGAGATATCGAGCTCCACTCGTGATATGCCAAGGTGACCGTTGTGCATTTATGTCACTGACTTGTTAGCTGCAGATGCGGTTGGTACACCGCCCATGAATAATACCTGGATGACAACTATCCTTATGTACTCTAGTTAGTGACTCAATTAGTATGCCACCTTAGTTAGTTGAGTTTGGTTTGAGACCCACATATAGGGTTCACCTATTCCTTTTATACAAAGAGTGTTCTTTTGGCTTTCACAACTAAAAAGAGGAAAATTGGTTTCAGCCTCCACCTTGTGTGTATTCCCCCATTGTGTATGTGAGAAAGCCGCAAGTGAGACCCCTTCCTTCTCTCCCACTCTCTTCTCACTCAATTGGACACCCGAATTGAGTGAACACATCACGGTAAAGGCACTTTGCGATCGATTTTGCGGTATTGTCCTACAAGGCCCAAGCTTCCACCCATTTGGTATAATAATCCATGGCTATCAGCATGTAGCAATTCCTTGTGCGGGCAACTAGGCTCTAGAGGCAAGATGGGATTAAGTGGCATGCGGTCTTGATCAGTGGGCTATCCCAACTGTTGGCAAAGGACTTTTTGCAAACCATCGAGCATCCTTCTGCATGGTTGGCCACCATAACCCTGCCTGCAAGACTTTATTTGCGGTGACTTCACCCGCAAAATGGCCACCCAAAACCCCACAATGGGCTTCCATTAGCACTGCCTCCTACTCATGAGGTGGAACACACCACGAAAGCGCCTCAATCAGGTGTCGTCGGTACCATTGTCCCAGGACTACTTCAAAGTATTGGCTCCGTAATGCCAAGTGTTTCCTCTAATCTCGATTCATGTACTTGGGCATGATGCCAGTAGATAGGAATGAGAGCATCTCATCATACCACGACCATGGTCCTTTTGGTATGACTTTAGCCTCTGTCGTGATCGGATCTGCTTGAAAAATTGCTGCTAACTCCGCATCAGGAAACTCGTCCTTCACTCCCGTTGGCAGATCTCTAGACTCTAGTCCAGAAAGGTAATCTACAACCGCATGCTGTGAGCCCAAGCGATGAATCACATCAAAGTTGTATTCCTACAGGAGCAACACCCATTGTGCCAATCGACCCGTAAGACTTTGCTGCTTCACCAAATATAACAATGCGGAATGATCAACATGGAAGACAAACAATCGGCCCAACAAATAATGCTAGAATTTCTTGATAGAATAGATCATGCCCAATTCTTCTCGCTTCGTGACAATGAAGTCATCCAAGAAAATCCGCATGAAATCTATCAAATAGGACCCAAAGATCTCTTGCATTGCCTACTGAAAAGTTGAGGGAGCATTCCACAATCCAAACCAAATGATTATGTAGACATAGACCCCCCATGATGTCATGAATGCTTTTTTGGGCTGGTCTTCCGAAGCCATTCAGATTTGGTTGTACCTGCTATATCCACCTAAGAAGTACACCTCATGCTTCGCCACTTCATCGAGCATAGAATTCACATAGGCCAAGGGAAATGGATTAAGAACTCTGGCCGCATTCAGCTTGCGATAGTCGACACAAATCCGCAATTTCTTATTTTTCTTTGGCACAATGACAATCGGGAAATCCACTCTGGATTTTCAATCTGTGCGATGAATCCCACCCACAACAAGCACTCCAGTTCTTCACGCACTTGCTTGGTGACATGCGGATTCATACGATACCTCTATCCTCATCGGAGTGACATCTGGTTTGAGGTTGACCCGATGCTGGTAAAATTTTGAATCCATACCCTTCATATCTGCATAACCCCAGCACTTTGGAAAATTCCCGCAAGAGAGCAATCAATTTGCTACGGAATTCAGTTGTCAACAAAGTGCTGACTTTGACTAGTTTAGATGTTCCATCCGCTTCGAGATAAACTATACCCAGAGCATCTTCATGAACTCGCATGACTCTACTCATTTGTTCTTCTAATTCCCTCTCCTGCTGCAGGAGATCCCGTATATCCAATTCTGCTGCTACTTGCTGGGGCTCAGAGTCCTTCGAAATAGGGCTAGCCATGTCCGCCAAGAAACTCTGATGCATGTAATTGTCTGTAATCCCTTGCAAATCAATGGTGAAGATAGGAACCAACTTTGGATTTTCCTTGAGAAAGGCTTCCTCCTCATCATCCTCCAATCCGTCCGCCATGTTTACCATCTCGGTCAACACAGGTCGGACTCATCCGCCAATGGTGCCGCCACTCGCATTGTGACCCGCACTTTCTTCGTTCCTCTCCGCACTGAAATGACATTCTGCTCCCAATTTTTCTTGCTGTGACCAAGGCCAACCCAAAAGGACGCTATACTCTAGTGTTGCAACTTCCATGTTGAGCACCACAAAGGGCACCACGAATGATATGCCCGCCACCTCTAGAACAATGGCCCGCAAGATTCCGAGTGGTCCAAAACTCGGCATTGATGCGGACTAAGAATGGCATCGGCTCCCAAGACATCCATCCCATTTCTTGGCAGGTCTTCAAAGCGACAATATTGACCCCCGAACCACCATCTACCAGCACTTGAGCAAAAGTCTAACCTTGTTTGCGGAAATCACCAAAATTCTCATGTCAGTCAAAGGAATTGCCGGAACTAGGCATGAATCAGCTTGACATAGCTCCACCTCTTCTAGTTCAAACTCTGTGTGCAGGGAATGCAACAATTGCTGGGGGAATCCCAAAACTAGATTAAGCAATCTAGCCAATGAAATTTGGATAGGAGCCTCCAAAATGCATTCCACCAACCCTGGCTCCCTTTGTAGAGAATTTGCCCACCTCTTGGATTGGTTAGTGACCAACAATGGAATTGCTTTGATCACCTTCGGACCGCCGTTTCCTGGTAAGTGTAACTTAAATTTGGCTTGATTCTCCGCCTCTAATTGAACTGGTTCTGCAAAAACTGCACCTTACGTGCCTCACTCGGCATCGTTGTGGGCTCTGGCAGAGACATCAATGGTGGCTCCTTCATCATCAACTCGTAGACTTGGCATCGAATTTGTTCGCAAGCTAACCAATCCAGCAGCTTGTCACCATTCTTGGGAGTCGATCCTCATAGCTTGGTACTATCACGGGTAATTATGCTAATCTTCGGGCACACCAACGGATCATCATCAACAATGTGTACCATCGAAGTGCTGGGCATTTTCCCAGACATCTTTTGCTGCTCTGCACATTGTCGATCCCATTCTTGAGCCTCTAGGCATTCGTTCCACCAATGGCCTTTACCCAAGCAAAACAGATAGGTTTTCGGTTGATTTTTACCATGATCCCCACCTTCACATCCGCATCCGTGGCCACTACCACCTCTGCCTCGTTGGAACATCTATTGCTAGGACTGGAACGCTTGCTGTTGCGGTTCTTCTTGCACAAAAGACGTAGCCTCATCTTACTACTGCTCTCTGGCCGCTCCCATTGTAGTGGCATCCCACTGTGTTGGGTGTATTAGTCAAGCAAATCGTGCACCAATTTGCATTAAGAGCACACTCGACTGCAGAGTGACCAGGATTGTGGTAGTGGGTGCACCATATACCCTTCAAGCCTTTAGGTACAGATCCACCGTCTCTGAAAGCCACTGACATGCCCTTACCCACTTTAGAGGCTCTCCGGGTCTTCGTCTCTGCCTCTGAATCAGAATCCTCTGAACTAGTACCTTCAGACCTTCCGTTCAAATTGGTCGCATCCGAATCTTTCTCACTGTCATTTGACTTCTTTGATTTTGACATTTTCTTCTTGGTTTTGCTCTTTGCGAATTTGTGGCTTTTGGATGTCCTCCCATGTAGCAATTCCCCTGTTTGCACTGCTTGCGCCATGACCACCACGAGTGTTGTGTTTGCATCTGATCCACTGTGGCCAATGCCGTCCGCAAATCCTGTGACAGCCCTGAAATGAAGGTCATTGAGTACCTCTTGATGGCTTTGAGCCACAGGCACATGTTCCAAGAGTAAATTGAATTTGGATGCATAACCTTCCACATCCTGATTGACTTGCTCCAAGCTATGCAATCTCTCCAAAGTTTGCAAAATCAGTTTTTCTTAACAAAACCACCTCAAGAATGCATCATATGTGGCAAAATAGTTCACTGCATACTCTACCAACTAGTGTGCCACCTTACTCAATAAAGTTGACTCAAAAACTGCCTCTTGGTGGAGCGGTACCACAACTCTCAGATTGAACTCTTGGATTGTTGATCCCATACACCTTTTCAAACATATGGACATGTGCATCAGGGTCGTCCGACTTTTTTCCTGAAAACTTGGCATACTTGATGTTACCTGCCACAACAGCAGTAGTTGCTGCAGTCATCACAGCACCTCCAACATTTGGTGCCCCTCCAGATGGCCTTCCTTGACCGAAGAGATTGTGAGAAGCTGCCAAAGCCGTAGTTGGAGACAAAGATGCACTCAACACCTGGTGTGTGCACCCCGTACCTGCAGCCTTGGCAATGAAACTGATTGAGCAGGTGGACTCTAATGCCAATCAACCCCTCCCAAAGCTTCTTGCGGACTACCATCTCCATGCTCAGGATCATTGTTGCACTGCCATAGCCGCATCATCAGTGTCAAGGGATCAGGAGGTCCTTGCAAGCGTGTGCACATGTATGCTTACTGGGAACATAACAACTGCAAAATGCACTGCCACAACCACCAGATGAGGTTCTTAACTGGAATTTCTGCACTCGCACATCCGTAAGCAAGGTGTTGGGGGTCGGATCACATCTGATCGATGTGCCTCCTTACCACAACAATCTCCTCCTGAATCTCCTCCGGAGTGATGAGTGCAACTGTGTGCAAACCTCCATGTGAAGTGCCTGCACAATGATGACAAGGAGCAGATGACATGAGCACTCAATTGCTTGCTCGCGAATTCCTTGTGTGATGGTAAGAATGCACATCGTGATCGCTAATGTGTAGCATTTTAAATGCGCACACAGATGCTACGGGAAACAATAGACAAATGATACGCATAACATCCATGAGAATGGAATATAGATATGCAAGAGAATGACAAAACGCTGAAGAACATTGTATTCCAGAGCAATAGCTTGCACAACATCTGTGTACAGAATGACATCGAAATGCTAGAAGTAGCATGCGTACAGAACCGTCTGCTGATGGTTAGAGAAGTAGCCATTGAAGACCCCAACCGCTTGGAGATCTGAACCGTCAACCCTTGCGGCTAACCTACCTTCACACACCCCTCTAGGTCACTTCTGCTAACCCGCATGATTATGCAATAATAGGGCAACTCGACACACGCATGGGTCACGTTCGGTAGGTAGTTGGGCACTTAGCTCGACAAGAAGACCCATGCATAACCCAACAAACAACACCATGTCACCAACTTGATATGTGCTTGTAATGAAAGGCCATGAAGCAGCCCCAGCTTGACATGCGCTTGTCACTTGACATGCAATGTAATAGCCCTATCTTGACATGCGTACTTGACCAAAGTTTTATGCTCACAACTCTACAAATGTGCTCCACTCAACATCGATATGCTCGACAAAGACTATAGCTAGACACACATATTGCCAACTCAACAAGCTCCCTCATCTTGACTGGCATGATTGGGCTCAATTTTGGCATAAAATAATAGGACATATCAATTTTCAAAGGTTGAAGCATATACAAATAAGAGAAATTGTAAGAGGTTTACCTAAGTTTGGGCGGATTAACTTTGATCATGTGTGTGAAGCATGTCAGTTTGGCAAGCAGTCTCATTTACCATTTCTAAAGAGGAGGAGAGTATGCCGATATCCTTTGGAAATAGTACATTCAGACATTTGGGGACCGTGTGAGAATCTAACACACTCTAGTTCATGCTATTACATTACTTTACAGATGACTTCAATAGAATGACATGAGTGTGCTTTTTGAAAGACAAAAGTGAAGCGTTTGAGGTTTTTTTGAGTACAAGGAAATGATTGAAAAAGAGCTTGGATGTTACATAAAATGCCTATGCACAAATGGAGAGGTATACTACAATATCAAAGGACCTGAAAAGCATGCCCATGTGCCAAGCTCTATCACTTCAAACGTGGATGATTTCAATGTACTCAATTATAAAAGTGACATCTTATCTGGAGTGGATGAGTTCATTGGTTTTGAGAAAAAGATTTTAGAAGCGAAGCCTTATCTGGGGTGGATGAATTCTTGCACAATGAGAAGGGAAAAGGTTTCAATGGCGATGTCTTGTTAGGTGTGGATGAGTTCATGCATATTAACAAACCTAGTGTTAATCAAGCTTAAGATTTGTGAAAGCCATGCAAGATGTCCCAATGAGCGATGTTCTCTTAGGAGTGGAAGAGTTTCAAGGTTCTCAATACTCTCATAGAATATTGAATTCATTGAATGGCCCTAAGAGTATGTTAAAAATGAGGATGAGATCAACAGAGGATTATTCAGTATTTAACTTTGATTGTGATATGGCCAAGGATGCAACGACCAATCATGGATGCTTGGTTACAAACAAACATGAGGAGAAGAAGTGCATAAATACAAATAACAACGTGCACATGCATGAAGAGAAAGCAAATCTAGGCAGATCCACAAATGCAACCTGAAAGAGGAGAACATGTTAAATGCATTGGGATATCTATGTTGCAAGCGAAGATGTATGCGCTTCATTGATCTTGCAGACATTAGGGAATGTAGAGGACACGTGTGGCAAAGAAGAGGAAGCGAAAGAAATGAATACCTTCTCACAAGTCTCTCTTGCATTCTTCAGAATGGCAATAAGAGGTTAAGTTCAAGACAAAAGGTAAAACCTCTTGTAAATGGAAAAAAGATTTGCAATAAGGCATATCGCAATATTACTAGATTATCCCATGGTACATATTGGGATTTAGTCACCAAGGCAAAGGGTGGAAAAAAATTTAGCATTCACGGTAATAGAGAAAGGTCCAAATCAAGAATCTCAACTGTCAGGGCAGCAGCAATTTTGCAAGACTTCATACATGAAAATGCTTTACCTCAGCAACATATATCTACCAAACTCCCTAACGGTGACGCGATCACTGAAATGCACCTTCCAATGGGCTTGACAAAGCTCGAAGTATTTGACTCTATTGCAAAAAAGCAAAGGCAAAGAGGGGATGCCATGGCTTCTTCTCATACTTTGTATACTCTTTGGAAGAAGAACTTTGGATATGTTAAAATCCCAAAGAGGCAGAAAATGTCAAAGTGCAATGTCTGTGATGATTTAAAGCGAGTGATTGAGAGTGCAACATGTCCAAATCAAAGGGAATTATACAAAAAAAACCAAAAATCTCATCATGACCTTATTCGACATTCCAAACAAAAATATGCTTTTTTGGAAGGAGCAAGCTATTTCGCATCTCAATGACTACACGTGCCTTATTGTAGATGGCATGGATCAGAATACAACAACATTGCCTTGTTTTGTTGCCACTCCACCTAAATTACAAGGAAAGCACTTTCTAAAGACACATTTATGTGGAGTGTTGGTGCATGGAATTAAGTTTTTTGCAAGTATATGGATTGATTCCTTGCATCTACATGATAACAATCAAGTGGTAACATCTATTATGAAGGCAATTCACAATGTACATGCAGAAAAAGGTCGCCTACCACATACAAGATAATAATTGCTGGTGAGAAAATAAGAATGTACTCATGTTTGCATTCTGCTCAATGCTAGTTGCTCATCGAATCTTCAATGAGATCGAATGTGAATTTTTGTATGTTGGGCAGACACATGAGGATATCAATTAGGTTTTTAGCACAGTCTCAAGAGAGCTTAAATGCAAGGATGTGGAGACAATAGATGACTTGGTAAGAAGATGTGGGAGGCAAGTTGGTGGTCGTAAGGAAAGTATGGTATGTGAGAGGCTCGAAAGAATGTATGATTGGAAGGGCTTCATTCTACCTTTCATACAAACGGGTGGTGATGCATTGATAGGTCATACCAATCCACACTACTTTCATTTTCTTTTTTAAAGATAAAAAACCCATAATGCAATGGCAACAGTATTCTCATGATACAAAATGGGAACCTGAAGAACCTTACAGTCTCTTAACTTCAATTCCCAGCAAGGAAAGGTATCCAACATGGGCTCCTATACAAGAATTCAATGAGAGGTCTAACTGTGAAATAGAAGGGTTAAAAGCATTTATTACATACAAAGAGGAAATGCTTCGGAGATTGACAAAATATGAAGAGGGGAGAGGAGAAGAGTGGAGATGAGGAGAGAGGGCACAGCTAGAGAGCACACCACAAATGACTAACTGTACATTAGAATTAGTTGAAAAAATAGAATATATACAAACCCTTTTAGGGTTAGGGTTAGGGGATCTAACCCTTTCCTTTATAGCACTCTATAAGGTTAGTGCTATGCACATATGATCACGTGATGGTGCTATGCACACATGATCACATGATGTTGAGCGTGAACTCTCAACACCTTCCCTCAAGATCAACATCATGAAGTAGGCCTTCCATCAACGTAACCGACAGCTTCCAAGGCGACCTCGCTGACTGAAGCTATTTGCCATCTCCGCTAGACTACGGACGCCATCCAGCAATGACCAACGAATCTCTAAGCATATTGAATAGCGCCATAGCCAAACAAGCCCAAAGCTCTACCATAGCGATGGCTCCAACCTCTGTAGACTCCAGCTCTCCATTCGACACCAGTCCCTAAGCGGCTTGTCTCCAGCGACTCCGAGTTTCATCCACCATCAAACAAGAGCGGCTCTTCTTGCAACAGGGAACAATGGCTCCCTCAAGCTGGTAGCTCTTGACAGCTCTTGCGCCCACGCCAGCTCTTGTGCGACCGTCTCGCCAAACCGGCAATGTTCATTAACGAAATCTTTGAGAGATTCCATCGGAACCTCGAAGATTCCGACCTCCAATCTTCCTACACGTGGCAGATAGGAAGCACCTAGGGTCTGGCCACAAAATTGACACCTGGCATAGACCTTATCCACCCAGGGTCACCACACACACAGGTGTGGTCAAAGGGCTACCACGTGGCAACCTTATCCATAGTGCCACATCAGCAACATCTCGCTACTACTGCCATGTCATCATTGACATCATCTTGCCATGTAGGCACCATGTCAGCACTGCCAGGTCAGCAGTCCATGTCATCAATGCCACGTCACCATCGGAGCCACGTCATCACCCTATCCTACCACATCATTCTACCACGTCACCTGCCACGTCATTAGTGACACATCATCAGTGCCATGTCAGCATTGCCACGTCACCTTGCTGACATCATCTGTGCCACCTCAACACTGCCACCTCAGCAGTCCCCAGTCAGCACTGACCCCTGCAGGCACAGTCTCTTGCCAGGCACACTGTGCACACACTGCATGTGCACACTCCTGCCACCTCAGCACAGAGCTTCACTGGCACATCTCTTGCTAAGCACAGTGCCACATCATCACTGCATGTGACTCACAGTGACACATCATCATTGAGCACCATTTGCACTCCTTTTGCCCCTCCACCTAGATCAAGTCATATCTCTTGATCCAGGAAGAATTTGAGGGTGCTCCAAAAAGGAAAGTCGCTCGATTTTTCGTGCTCTACGCGCTTGTTGCATCATGCGCACATTTTGGAGCAAGTTACACTCACATTTGAGCCTTGCCGACAAAACCACTTCCTTCACGCACATTTGCCTCTACATCGACGCATCTGACCCAGCACTTAAAAAGAACAAAAGAAAAGGAATTATTTGTTGCTCTTTCATCGATCGACGGTTGGTTTAGATCTAGATCAGAGTAGACTAGATCGCCATAGAGGGGACGCTTTGAATTCCCCAAGTTGCCAATCTAAGCCATCCCCGAAATTCCCGACTAGTACCTACTCGGAGTCAGTCCATACGCTCACATCCGATTTCACATCATTACATTACCTGAAACCTTACGTTCATCAGTTCAGTGAGCAGACTTCAGAGTTCAGAGGCATTGCAGATTGATTCAGTGGGCAGATAGCACTTGATTTCACACACACATGCCACCATTGTAAAGCCTATTTGGCTATCTCACAGCATCGTGCACATCATTTTTTCAGCCTTGTAAAGCCTCTTGGCTATTCCCGGCATCATTGCCACAAGCCTTGTAATACAGATTAGATCTTTATACTGCAGTTCTATCTTCACCGACGGTACAGAGATTTCACTTGTTGGCATCTTCAGTGTATTTGCAGTTGATTCATACAGAGTTTTTCAGGACACTTTTGAGTACATTGTTTGCACCATGCCGACTAGCAACCTCAATTTGGAGGCATCTCCTAAGTTAGACAACTCCAATTACGGTACATGGAAATACCGAATGGAGACCATTCTTGTGCTTCAGGACAAATGGGAGTATGTCGATGGATCCATACCTAGACCATTGGCCGATCCAGCCACCAGTAGCTCTACTCCATCTGTTATCACAGCACCAGCAACGGGATCTACATCTACACCATCAGTTTCCGCACTAGTAGCAGATCCTGCCATTGCCCGAGCTCAAGCAGAATGGGATAAGAAAGACAAGTATGCCTATCACTTGATCAAGCAGAATGTGCAAGATGTCATGCTAGGACAGCTCAACACAGTCAAGACATCAAAAGAAGCATGGGATATGTTCGCAGCTCTCTACGAGTCCAAGAACACATCCAGGATTCTCACCCTGAGAAACCAGATCAACCAGAGTTTCCGCAACAGCAGTGAAACCGGTCATGCTTATGTACTCCGCATCAAAGACTACAACAATCAACTTGCAGCAGCAGGAGAGACTATGAATCCCGCAGAAATGGTTCAAGTAATCCTGAATGGACTAGGAGAAGGATATGAGAATCTAGTCCAGAGTATTGCCATCCAACGGCAAATTCCAACATTGGAAGAACTTCAGTCAGTTCTACTTGGTGAAGAACTCAGGACTCAGGCCATTCAAGCACGTAAAGGTCATTCTAATGATCAGGCATTCACAGCTTCAGACAGAAGCAGAGGCAAAGGGAGAAACAGAGGTAGATCATATCAGAAAAGTGGTCATCATCAACAAAGTCAAAATCAGCATCAGCATCAGCATCATCCTCAGCAACAACAAAATCAGCAAAAGAGGAAATCATTCCAACCGAGGAAGATTCCAACGACGAGGGAATGCATCCACCAATGTGTCAAACATTCAATGCAACTATTGTCACAAGTTTGGACACTATGAAAGAGATTGCCGCTAGAAGCAGTATGACCAAGGCGGTCAATCCGAGGGAATTCCCGAGGAAGAGGAAATCATCGTGGTGGACATTCTAGTCACAGTCATTTTGCAAATGAACATGGCAATATGTTTCTTGCAAGTGAGGAATTGCATCAGACTGATACAATGCACCTAGACACTGATTTCAATCCCAAAGAGGATTTCAGCTATCAAGTCGACCAAGTGGAACAGGATCCTTGGTACATCGACAGTGGTGCATCATCTCATATGACAAATCACCAGGAATGGTTCACAGAAATGAAGCCATTAGAAGGTCAAAAGAATGTCATCTACACAGCAGACAATACACCAAATCCGGTTCAAGGGACAGGTGTTATCCCTATGAACAATTTCACTGGTACAAAAGGATTAGTCAAAGATGTGCTCTATGTTCCGAAGCTCAGCAAGAACCTTTTGTCAGTAGGTCAAATGACGGAACACAACTACAAAGTCATCTTCGACGATGATGAATGCACTATCAGAGACAAATCCAAAAGAGGTCAGCTAGTAGCAAAAGGTGTCAAGGAAGGACGCTTATACAGGATGCTAGCTACAGTACCAGATAAGCATGCCATGTCAGCTCAAATGCAACAGATGCCACTATCTGCAAAATGGCACAAGAGATATGGTCATGTCAACTTCAAGTACTTGTTAGATCTAAGGAATCAGAATATGGCAATTGGGATTCCGAAGCTACAGTTTCTTGGAAAAGTTTGTGAAGCATGCTGCTTCGGCAAACAAAAGCGAACCAACTTTGTCAGAAGTACCTCTCGTGCACGAGGTATTCTTGATTTGATTCATACAGATGTATGGGGTTATGCCCAGACCCACAGCATCAATGGTTCACTTTATTACTTGACCTTCATCGACGACTACAGCAGATATTGTTGGGTCTACTTTCTGAAAGAGAAATCTGAAGTGTTTGCCAGATTTCAAGAATTCAAAGCCATGGTAGAAAACCAGACAGGCAGAAAGATCAAGGTCATGAGATCAGACAGAGGAGGTGAATACATGTCTTCAGCATTCATGAACTTTTGCAAGAATCACGGCATTCGAAGACAATTCACATGTGCAGATACTCCTCACAGCAGAATGCACGAGCTGAAAGGAAGAATGGGACTTTAGCAGACAGTGCTAGAGCAATGCTTAGTGAAAAGCATCTTCCGAATCAGTATTGGGCAGAAGCAATAGCTACAGCTAACTACTTGCTTAATCGGCTTCCTACCGAACCGATACAAGGTATGACTCCTTATGAAGCATTCACTGGACACAAGCCACGCATTGGGCATCTTCGCATATTTGGTTGCATAGCATATGCCCACATACATGATGATCGTCGCAGGAAATTGGATGCGAAGTCACGCAAATGCATCATGGTTGGCTACAGTGAAGAAAGCAAAGCATACAAATTGTATGATCCCATCAACCGCAAAGTCATTATCTCCAGAGATGTAATCTTCGATGAGGAATCAGAATAGAAAACCTCACCTACATAGGAGATAGAAGCATCGACTTCACAGTCACCTACAGAACAAATTGATGAAGAAGAGCAACAATTGCCAGCAACACCCCAAGCAGCGCCACAGCAGCTCAGACGGTCTACTAGGGAAAGCAGACCACCAGCCAGATTGACATATGCTCTGATACCATGACAAAATATGAAGAGGGGAGAGGAGAAGAGTGGAGATGATGAGAGAGGGCACAGCTAGAGAGCACACCACAAATGACTAACTGTACACTAGAATTAGTTGAAAAAATAGAATATATACAAACCCTTTTAGGGTTAGGGTTAGGGGATCTAACCCTTTCCTTTATAGCACTCTATAAGGTTAGTGCTATGCACATATGATCACGTGATGGTGCTATGCACACATGATCACATGATGTTGAGCGTGAACTCTCAACAGAGATATCCTGATTCGAAGCCTACTTGGAGAGAACACACTACCACTGCAATTAACAAGACACAAAAATTAATATAAGGACCTTGAGAGAATGCGAGGCTCAAAGGATGTCAAAGAAGAATGCAATATATTTTGGCCAAATGTTCATAACGATTTGCACCCACTCCAGCCTTTGAAAATGACTTTGTATCATTACTCCCACATCCATATTGTGGACTAAAGAAGAGATAGTTTATGCCACAAGTAGATATAGAGGTCGATTGTTTTGTTGTGGTTTGGCCATCGGATAATGAATATGAGAATGTGAAGTTTTGGGTTGCAAAAGTAGTTGATGTGCAAAGAGATGATCAAGGGAGAGCTACAACATTTATAGTGGTATGGTATGAGCCAAAAGGCACAGTGACCTTTAACCCCCACACCACATACCAAGCCCACTAATCATCCCATACCTCCTCTAATCCCTTAATAACCCATGCACTCATTCGCTCCTTACTCCACTTGTGGCTAAATTATTTTTTTAATTATCTAAGAATCCGTATAGTTGTCTATATTCCTAGGTAAAGCAATAACAAGCCTGGGAAAATAGGCATTACTTGTCTACCCAAATGTAACTATGATGTTCCAACACCTAGTTTATTTGGATGGTGGTAGCAGGTAAGTGGACCCCAACCTTGGAACTTAGACTGCTTGAGGATTAGCACATAGTCACAATACAAGTCATACTCATGTACATTAGGAGGACGGTATGCTCTTACCTTTAAAGCTTTTGAGCATTCGATGCAGAAGGTCACGACTTACGAAGTCCACAATCAAAGTACATGGCCAGTCGACTATTCCACCATGTCATGACTTTCTATGCTCCCAACATGTTATTTATAGTTGTGTCCTCTCCATAAATCAAGGGTCCCCCAAGAAATGAAGGGTCACCCACGAAATGAAGGGCCACATTGCCTTTTCCTACTCCTACACCCGAAAAATTAAGGGTCACTTGCAAATTAAACCCTTTTGCCTAAATTCTTATTTCTTAACCAATAAGCAACGGTTGATAATATGCTATTTATCAATAAGCAACCATTTGTGTTTGAGTCATTTTGTCACAAATAAAGATCATGCAAAAATTGATATATGACCTAAATTTTACATGGTTTAATGGTTTTATCCCTTTTTTTTCCTTTTTCCTTATAGCCTCATGACTCATTAAAAGTCCCCAAAAACACTTTTGTTGGAACTGGCTAGAGAGAGAGAGTTAATTTTTTATCATAACATGCCATGCCAAAAGATGACAATGTGTGTGTGTGTTTAGATTAAAAAGTCCCATCAATAATTAAGCCATACAATTAATTCCATCAATTGGATAAAAAGTTAAAAAAGGAAAACAGATAAGGAAAAAATGTTTGAGACATCCAAGTTGAAAAATGCAACTAGAGTTTGCAAAAATTTTGATCAAATTAAGAATTTTTAATAATATTGAGTTTCACAAATAGAATATTGAAAAAAGCTACTAATCTCGGCTCTTAAGTTGAGACGTTAGGTACTAGTTACACAAGTCTGTGGGTCAAGGTGACTTCTAGGAGCCTATTACGTTGTAATTAGCTTGGCATTCATTATAGAATTGATGGGATGCGTACTGCACATTATGCACCTGCACATTATGCACGATAATCAGAGCATGGTTATGCAATAATACAGTATGGGGTAGCGGCTCAGTTCGTATCCTCATACAAGGACGAATCTATGTGATACATAGAAGCTAGGATCGCGGACCCTGAGCAAAAGGAACTACGGTTGACGCCGCACTACACACAAAAGACCATCATACGTCGAGCATACACGAGCTATGCACAATATGCATGGGCATACCATTAATGGACTGTGCGTAGAACAGCAAGGACCGCACAGACTCCAACTAAAAGACTACACAGTCCAGCGCATTTGACGCGAGAGTCTGGATTCCAAGGGACCTTGGGTCCTGAGGCCACAAGCCATGGGAGGAACATTAAGGACATTTAGGTGACCATATACCTTGCTTACATTAAAAATTAATAAAAGATTGCAATGTAGGATTTCAACCACTTGATGTACTAATGTAATTGCTCTCTCTTTATGGCAAACAGCCTAGAGGGAAGTTTGAGTTTTTTGAGCTCTCCTTGAGCCACTTGTCACAATCTTGGGCATTGATTTCAAGCAAATCTAACAGTGTGAAAAGTAAGGTACAAAAGCATAGTTAAGCTTTTTGTCAAAAGAATGGGAGAAAATCATAGAAGTGCTTTTGTCATAAACCTATGTAATTCATAACAATTACATGATTGTCACCATTGTCTGTGTCTTCAAGCAATAGTGGAGAGGTCTAGTTGCTTGCAGTGTCTTCAATCAAGATTCCGAGGTAAGTTTCTCTCCCTGTCCATGTGCATTCAATATTTTTGGTTTATAGATTTAAGGTTGCGAGATAAGTGAAGGATTAGAGCTCTATGGGAATGATGATGATCGACCTATCTGTAAGTCTATCACTCCACGCATCACGTTACCTACAGTGGAGACACTACGGTGAGGTTGTTGGAAGCCAGCTAGCCTCTAGGATTTGGCATCAAGCAACTACAAGCGGCCCAGATATATTTGGTGTTAAGCAGCTGCAAGCGGCCAAGATGAATTTGTATTTAAGCAGGTGCTAGCACATAAGCGTAGCAAGGGCCTTGAACAGATGAAGCCTAGCATGGCATAGCCTTGGCATGTAAAGCTTTGAAGAGCCTCACAATGATCGTATGCTCTACTCTCACAAGCCTAAAAGCTCGACTTACTATAGTGTTCAAACGCCCATTTTCCCGAGGTTGCAGAGGCACATAACACTGGCTAAGTGGATGTTACGTGCTCTACTTCGGACTTCCTCTAATGATACTTGTCTTTTTGTGCTGTCTAGAGTCTATTGAACGATCCAAGAATATTGGATTCATCCCGCTCAAGGACACACAGAGATCCTCTCAAGCTCACATTGGCAAATTTTTGGATATTGTCTCTTGGCGTTCGACTACGATTACGACTATTCACATTCATGTAATATGCCAATTTCTTATCCATTTGTGAGACTTATCCTCGGCGCTAATATTCTCGGCGTTATCTCGACATTAGGGAAGGGCCCGTTTCCTCGAAATTTTAGCTCTTTAGGGAAGGAAGCACGCCGCCTCCCCACCCACTCTATGTGTGGTGATAATAATTGTATATTATATATTATAATATAAATATTTTTTAATTACTCGTCCATTCAAAATTTCTTGTTTTCAATTTGAATTCTTACAACATCTCTCTCGTTTAATGCATGTTATCGATGCGAGGGAGCAAGGAAATTTAAGGTGGATGCAAGATTGAAGGATAACTATACCTTTATTCATATGGTTGTAGTCCAGGTGACAATATTGTATAAACAGCAACAAGGATCGGTTATTGTATCACCTTATTCATGTATTTGTTAGACTTTAGCTTGCAAACTATGAACATCACAAAATCAATAATAAATCACTACCCTTGACATTTGTAGGTGGATCATGTCCTAACGAACCTTGTGTCGCATCTCATATCCACTATTTTACTCATTCGCTTTTTTGGCCTGCCCCGTGGGAGTAGCCTTAGCAACGATGCAATTTAGGCAAAGCAAAAATTAGGCATTTTTAGAATTTTTGGAAGTGCATATTTCCTATTGGATTATGTGGCTTCTCTTCTTTATTGCACTTGAATGCAAACTTTAAAGTGGTTTACTATCTCTCTCTCTCTCTCTCTCTCTCTCTCTCTCTCCCCTTCTTCTCAAGTCTTCCTACACACCATCTCCACCTTTTCTTCCTCCCCCCAATAACCCCCCCCTCCCCTCTCTCTCTCCCCCCTTTATCTTGTGGAGTCTTCCTTCACACCATTTCCAATTTTGTTTGCTTTTTTTAATCTTGGGCGGGCCTTAGGAATGATTAAATATCATTCACCTAGTTTCTTAAAATTTTGGTAAAATAATAAGATTGAGCTTCAATTTTGAGTTAACAGTTAACTCCTCCATGATGGAAAGGTGCTTGCCAGGTGAGGAGCCCTATCTTTCTGAAGATGGATTGAATCCTCTCTTTTCCAAAACCCATATCAAAGCTTTTTGAAGAAGAAGAAGAAGAAGAATGGACGACACCCAAGCTCCTCAGCAGCACAGCTTCGCAGCTCATCTGTCTACACCCATGGCTTCTTCCCAACCTCCATTTGGGTTCCCCGCAATCGTTAGAGCTGTCTTGCAGAAATTTCCTCCTGCCTCTCCTCATACCACTTCAAATTGCTTTTGGGTCCTTCAATACAGACCTCACATCCACCAATCGGCAGTCGTTATGGTCTTTCTTGTCATACAGAGCGCTTATTCTTTGCATCGTCCGGTTTTCGTTGTGGTTACGTATGGTGCGGCCGGGGCACATCCATAAGAGCAACCTTAATGTACGACTACCCTGGACAAAAGGATTTTATCAGGTAGCTCGGTTATCGTTTCTAGTGATGCGAAACCGTTGTGAGCCTGAATTGACAAAACCAAGGGCTAAACGCACATTGTATTTATGAGACTCGCAAATGCGCAGGGCCAAAGCATAATGGCCGGACTCGCTAGTGGAGTTGTGAATCTATCTAAAGCACGAAAGTTTGCATAGAAAGCAGCAAGGAAATGCCGACCTTAGAGGAGGCACTTACTTCTTTGGAACGGATGCCTAGGCTGCCTTCGCTTGAGAACTTTATATGCATCTTGCAGAAGTGCCGAAAGAAGAAAAATCTAGCTTATGCAAAGCGCTTGCATGCCTACGTGTGTAAAAGACGGTTGGAAGCTCATATACTTGGGAATTACCTTGTCCCTATGTTTGTGGAATGTGGAAGCATGTGCGATGCTCAGCAGGCTTTTATTAGGTTGGTTGTTCGGAGTGAGTTTTGTTGGACTTCTCTTATCACTGGTTATATTGAATGTGGGGAATCACAGCATGCTCTCTACCTGTACCAGAAAATGAAAGAGGATTGCGTACATCCTAGCAAATATACGTTTTTGGCCCTACTGAAGGCTTGTGCTAGGCTGAACGATGTGGCAAGAGGCCAAGAAATACATGCCGAGATTGCGAGAGAGGGGTTGGAAAGTAATCCTTTTGTCGGCACCGCATTGGTCGATATGTATGCCAAGTGTGGCTTGCTTGCAAAAGCAAAGGAAGTATTTGACGGACTTGCAGTTAGAGATGTGATTTCGTGGACTGTACTAATCACAGGATTTACTGAACATGGGCTTGGTGAGGAAGCGCTGAACTGTTTCACACAGATGCAATGGGAGGGTGTGTCTCCGGATGCTGTCACGTTTGTTTGCAGCTTGAAAGCTTGTGGCAGCATGCAAGCCATAGACAAGGGCCAAGAAATACATGCAGAGATTGCCAGAAAGGGGTTGGAAAGTGATCCTTTTGTTGGCAACACCTTGATAGATATGTATGCCAAAAGCGGTTTGCTTACAAAATCACAAGAAGTGTTTGATAGGCTTCCAGTTCGAGATGTAGTTTCATGGAATGCACTAATCACAGGATATGCTGAACATGGCCTTGTTGAGGAAGCGCTGAATGGTTTTGAACACATGCAATTGGAGGGTGTCTCTCCCGATGCCGTGACGTTTGTGTGCAGTTTAAAAGCTTGTGGCAGCATAGGAGCCTTAGAGAAGGGTCAAGAAATACACGCGGAGAGTACTAGAAAGGGATTTGAAACAGAGCTATGTGTTGGCGGTGCCTTGGTTGATATGTATGCTAAATGTGGATCACTTACAAAAGCACAGGAAGTTTTTTTCAGGCTTCCAGTTCGAAATGTTATCTCATGGACTGCATTAATTGCAGGATATGCCCAGCTAGGAGAAGGTGAAGTCGTTTTCCAATTGTTTGAGAGAATGAGAGGAGAAGGCATAAAGCCAAGTGGGGTCACATGCCTTAGTGTTCTTACTGTATGCAGTCACGTGGGTCTAGTGGATATTGGCCAGAAATATTTCGAGGCAATGAGCAAAGACCGTTGCATGGCTCCGAGTGTTGATCACCACATTTGCATGGTTGATCTCCTTGGCCGTGCAGGCCAATTGGACAAGGCAGTATCAATGATAGAGAAGATGCCTTTCCATCCTAATCTCGTAGCATGGCATACTGTGCTGGGTGCTTGTCAAAAATGGGGTAATGTGGAGCTTGGAAGACAGGCCTTTGAACATGCAGTGCGATTAGATGAAAAGGATGCTGCAGCTTATGTCTTGATGTCCAACATCTTTGCAGATGCTCGCATGCACGAGGACTAAAAGAAGGTTGAGACAATGAAACTGAATGAATACGGAAGAAATCAAGACACAGTTAGTGGCCTGATGCTGGTGGCATACGAGAAGTTTGGGAAGCAATGTGTGTGTGTGTGTGTGTGTGTCTGTTTCATCGGGATTGTTTCTTGTAATATAATGACAACTGGTTTTCACCCCAAAAAAAATGTATGTGTGTGTGTGTGTGTGTGTGAGAGAGAGAGAGAGAGAGAGATGTTTGTTGTGTTTATAAAGGATATGTTTCAGCATGTTCCTGGATTCATCTCTCTCTCTCTCTCTCTCTCTCTCTCTCTCTCTAATTAACTAATTAACTAACTAACTGTGTGTGTGTGTGTGTGCGTGTGTGTGTGTGTTTCTCCCTGCATTGCTCCCTTCAGGACACATAGTTTATGGAAAATCGTCCTGCGGCCCAGCTAGAAGTGTTCTTCCACTGCTATTAGTTTTGCTGTACTAGCTGCTCTTCACTGGAGTAGCTATGGCTGTCCTTTTTCACCTTCTTCTAGTTTATGAGTAGCTGTTTCAATTTGGGACAGCTATGAATGTACATTCTTTTTAATGAAAGGCTCTTTTACCAAAATAAAAAAAGTATGTGTAGGACGTGTGAACACACATACACGCGCGCACACACACATTTTTACATGCGTACACATATGTATGCAAAGCTAGAAGTTATTTCCGAGGGAGGAATGGTATGTTTGCAATTTGCATTGAACACCATGAGATATGTCCATTGATGCAATAGAAGTTGGACTAGGTGGGCACAATGCTAAGCTGGTTCATCGTGTGTACCTTAATCAATACACCCAAGGGGTTATGTGGTGTTAAAAAGTAACATGCTGTGGCCATTGCACTTATATCAATAGATAGAGCTGTGAATCATTCCTGTCAGAGATGTGAGCTGCTTTCATTCCTTCAATGGAAAGTGTTTGCACTAAACTAATGCATGTGCAAAAGCCAGTTTCCCTTTTGTTTGAACTGTTCCTGCTAGCATAATGAATGATAGGTGAGGTTTACCAGAGGAAGCGGATGACATTAACTATTTTGGGGGCATTGGTGGCCTTCCCCCCTCATGGTGACGGGTGGCTTAAAGGGGACCATTAGTCCCATATACAAATGGTGGCCCTGGTAAGACTTGTATATAAAGAGGAGATTGAGCCCTTTAGAACAACAAAAAATCTAAATTTGTATGATTGGATATATTCTAGTCTTACAAAGGTATATATAAAGAGGAGATTGAGCCCTCATTGAGGATCCACCTGGGGACTTTTGCTGCTCTGTGGGCTTCACATGGCTATGGGGCAGGGTGTGGGGCCCCTATACCTAGTGCCCTACTGCCCTCCTTCCATTGACACGTGGCCCCTTTTAGGCTCTGACATGGTATCAGAGCCATCATACAGCTGCCCACAGCTCACGTGTGACGGTTATCCTGGTCAACGGTATACTGTGTGCATATGGTGGCTGCTCTGCACATGCTCATGGGTTGACGTCTGTGGGCTCCTCTATTCTGGGCGATTGGTTGCAGAAGCTATCACCGGACTGATGCTTTGTGGCAGTACGTGATATCTGTGCATCTACAGTGACTGACAGCAACCTGTTTATGGCAGCAGTGGCAGTTGATTGTAGCTGTAAGTGGGCAGAGCTTGGCAGCAGCTGGCGCATCTGTTGTTCACCTTAAAGATATGACCATGGCGGGGTATTGGAAAGTATTGGTGGCCTTCACTGTTCATGGTGACACGACTTGAAGGGGATGCATAGTTCCATATGAAAATGGCGGCCTTGATAAGCCTTGGATATGAGGAGTTTGAGACCCCATGGAGTATTTTGGTGCTTAGTGGGTTTTGACATGGCTATGGGGCAGGGTGTGCAGCTTGACATTAGTCAGCTCAGAATTGGGTCATACTAAAACCCCACTTGTAAAGGCTTGAGGTATCCATACCGTAGTCTAAAAGACAGAAGTTCATTGCCCTACCTGTGAGTCCCCCCATATGAGGACATGAGGGCAACAGGATATGAGTTTTTAGAAGGCAGCAATGCCCAGTTGGGCTGTTTATACAGGGAATAGGGCAGGTTTAGGCCCAACCTGGGGTTTGGCCATTACCTATAGATGGTTGATTGCTGGTCAGCCAGATGGGGCACTCTTCTATTTGGATTTGTTGTGGGGTAGACCACTCTCCCCCATGGAAAATTCGGCCCGTTGAATTGCCGAGAGCTGATTCACGGGAGGCAGTCCAACTCAATGAGAGGACCAAGACACGGGAGGCAGTCCAAGTCAACAAGAGGATCTAGGTAAAAGCCCCAGCTCCATTGGAAAATACCGGATAAGAGTGGGTAGCTGGAGAGAAAGCCAACAATATGCAACTCCCCTAGTGCCGTTACATTAACTGTATAAAACTCTCTCAATTCCATCCTTAATCTTTTATAATGTTCTCATCGATTTGACCAGGTCAAAGCAATTTTATTAATGCATTGATCTTTGCCCACACGTTTGCTCTTAAAGGAGCTGTTTGAATGTGAAGCTTGGTTGCTAGTATACTCGCAATATAAGCTATTCGCAATGTGAAGCTTGATTGGGAGTACACTCACAACATGTTTATTTCTGTCCTAGCATTGTGGTTGGTTGATGGTCAGCCAGATCTGGCCCTCTTCTATCTGGTTTTGTTGTGGGGTAGATGGCTCTTCCCCATGGCTATATAAAAGGGCCATTTGGGTGCTTACTCTCCATAGAAAAGGATTGTATTACAACAGTTCTAGGGGTTTCTTCTTGGCTATGATTGCATTTGGAGCAGTGGTACCTTTAGCCCATATCTTTGTGGAGCTCTATAGAGGCTATAGTTTGCCGTTCTATTTGCTTTATTTTTTCAGATCTAGGCACATCCCTCCATTTGGTCCTACGTGTCAAATCCAGGATCCAGTCTCGGAAATTTGGGCTGCTGAACTGCCAAGAGCCAATCATGGGAGTCTAGGTCAACAAGAGGACCTAGGCAAACTTCCCCACCTCCATTGCAAAATATCTTTTGAGAGTGGGTAGTCGGATAAAATGTAACCGCCCTAGTGGTGTTATCATGAATTGTATAAATTCTTTCAATGCCATCATGAACCTTTCATAATGCATGTCATCAGTTTGATCCGGCTAAAGCAATTTTAACAATGCATTGACCTTTCCCCACACGTATTCTCACAAAGGAGCTGCTTGATGATGTGTTTGAGGATTGTGATGCTTGATTGATTGTACACTTGCAAAAGCTTTCTGATACTCCCAACGTGGGATGTTGCGGACATGGGTGTTATTTTTCTGTTCCAGTATTGTGTTTGCTTGTTGGTCGGCCTGATATGCCCCTCTTCTATTTAGTTTTATTGTGGGGTGGACCGCTCTCCCCCATGGCTATATAAAACAGCTATCTCATTCCATAAAAGGCATACAGGAAAGGAGTGTAGTGCAGCAGTTCTCTTGGTTGTCATCGTATTCAGCAGTTTCTGGCAGCCTAATGGTACCTTTAGCCCACGTCTTCGTGAAGCTGTATAGAGGCCATAGTTTGTCGTTCTATTTGCCGTATTTTCTCAGATCTAAGTACATCCCTCTATTCGTGTCATACAAGATTCAGTCTCAAAAATTTGGCCTGTTAGAATATGGAGAGTCGATGCATGAGAGGTAGTCTAGGTCAACAATAAAAGCCCCACCTCAGTTAGTATATATTCAATGAGTGTGGAAGTCAGAGAAAAAGCCAACAATATGTAGCTTGCCTAGTGCTATTACCATTAATTGTATAAATTCTCTCAGTGCCATCTTGAATCTTTCATAATGCATCTCATTGATTTGACCCAGCTAAAGCAATACTATTAATGCATTGATCTTGGCCTATACTTCTGCTCTCAAAGGAGCTGTTTGAGGATGTGAAGCTTGATTGGTAGTACACTCGTAATGTGAGCTGTTTGAGGATGTGAAGCTTGATTGGTAGTATGCTTGCAATGTGAGTTGTTTGAGGATGTGAAGATTGATTGGTAGTGCACTTGCAATGTGAAGCTTGATTGGTAGTGCACTCACAATGTGTGTTTTTCTGTCCTAGCATTGTGGTTCGTTCCTGGTGAGCCACATTTGCCCTCTTCTTTTTTATTTTGTTGTGGGATAGGCCGCTCTCCCCAGGACTATATAAAAACCACTTTTTCATTCCATCGATGCCTTAAAAGGTGTGTAGAAAAGGAGTGTATTGTAGCAAGTCTAGAGGTTCCTAGCCTCTTGGCTGTGATTGTATTCAACACCTTGTGCTTTGGAGCAGCCTAAAAGTACCTTTAGCCCATGTCTTTGTTACTTATATAGAGGCTATAGTTTGTCGTTCTATTTGTTGTATTTTTTAATGATCTAGGTACATCCCTCCTATTGTCTAATCCAAGATTAGGTATCAGAAATTGGGCTCGTTGAAGTGATGAGAGCCAATTCATGGGAGGCAGTCCCGATCAACAGAGGACCTAGGCAGAAGCCTTAGCTCTATTGCAAAATACCCGATAAGAGTGGGTAGCCAAAGAAAAAGCCGATAGTATGCAACTCCCTTGTGCTATTACCATTAATTGTATAAAATTCTCTCAATGCCATCTGGAATCTTTCAAAATGCATCTCATCTATTTGACGCTTGACGCGGCCAAAGCAATTTTAGTAATGTATTGATGTTGCCCACACTTTTTCTCCTGAAAGAGTCATTAGACCATGTGTTTGAGGATGTGAAGCTTGATTAGAAATACCCTCCAAAAGCTTTTAAACACTGCCAACCTAGGACGTTGTGAGATAATGCATGTTTTACAATGTGTATTTTATGTCCCAGCATTGCAGTTAGCTGCTGGTCAACCAGATGTTGCTCTCTTCTATTTGGTTTTGTTGTGGGGTAGACCGTTCGCCCCCATAGCTATACAAAAGGGCCATTTGAGCAATTGCCCATTCCACAAAAGCCTTCCAAATGCATGCAGGAAAGGAGTGTAGTACAACAATTCTAGAGGTTTCTAGCCTTTGGCTGCAGTTGTAGTCATGTGATTCTAGTCAGCAACTTGAGTGTGGGCAAATGCATTAACAAATTTGCTTTGGCCAGATCAAGTCCATGAGATGCATTATGAAAGATTCATGATGGCAACAAGAAAATTTATCCAATTAATCATAACAGCACTAGGGCAGTTGCATATTGTTGGATTTTTATCCGGCTACTCACGCTTATCGAATATTTTCCAATGGAGGTGGGGCCTTTGCCTAGGTCCTCTTGTTGACCTGGACTACCTCCCATGAATTGGCGCTCAGCATTTCAAAATGGGCCAAAATTTTGAGACCGAATCTTGGATTTCATACATATGATCAAATCGAGGGATGTACATAGATCTTTAAAAATAAAGCAAATAGAATGGGAAACTATAGCCTCTATATAACTCCACAAAGACATGAGCTAAAGGTACAGCTAGGCTGCTAAGCAGCTATTTGAGGATGTGAAGCTTGATTGGTAGTACACTTGGAAAATGCTTTCCAATACTCCCAACCTAGGATGTTGTGAGACACAAAGTGTTTTATATGTTCATCATCACCCCAATATTTTATTTTCCTCCTTAAGCTTCACATGGCCTCCATGGAATCCGATCTCTAAAAGCTCTTGCAATGAAACATGTGAATTCTTCTTCCATCTTTAGCTTCCAAGCATAAGCTAGATACAAATATAGTAACTTGTCAAGTATGTGTAATTCAACATGCATAATATATATGTGTACCCTCTTTGATAGGATAGGCAAAATGGGATCCCACTTAGGATCCTTTCCCCCCCCTATCAAGATCGAGGGATGCCCTTTGGTTACAAGGGAGAATATCATTTTCCCATTCTAAGCTTTGCTTTTGCAGTGAGTGTGCGTATTCAGAATTTGCACTTGTGTCACAACCATAAAGAAATGTAGTGTCTTGAAATCATTGGCAAGATGCCATCTTGATGCCATTCAACTTGAAATTTCCATGCTCATCCACTAATAGTGTTTGCCCTTCATCTTGTCTCTGAATAGTTGACAGGATGCATATTCTTCCACTTCAATGTCTTGAAGCACTCTTTGGTAGTCTCAAATTGGCAAGCCACCATATGTTCTAAAATTGGATAGAGAAATCGTGCACAACTTTCTCATTTTCTTGAACAAAGTGCAAGGCCTTGTTCATAATGCAAATGCTCACCCGCTCTACTAGCTTATGCCCTTTGTCCACTTTGATAACAAAAACCAATTTACCATTGCACTCTGTTGCATGAATGAGTAGATTTTTAGGATACATAAAATGAAATATGCAACATAAAGATTAGAGTTGTTGTTACCATGTTATCTCCTTCCATAGAATTTAACCATGGCCCTCCATACATTTTACACACATTTTTTAAGCATTCATCTCAAATGGTTGAATACCAAGTTGCTTTTGGCTACATCAATTCATTGTTCCATTTACATAATGGTATCCTCCAAGCATTTCTCTAGTTCAATGGTTTATTTTATTTCAAGTGGACTTTATAGACCAAAGTGTTGATAGTGCCACTATAGATTTCAAACACTTTGTTGCAAAGTAGACTTCAAATTTTTTAACATGATTATGTAAGCTTCGTGGCTTACACCACTAGCATCACAATCTCCAAGCATCTCTTCATGGCTTGCACCTGTAGCATCACAATTTCCAAGCATCTCCTTTGCATCCATAACTCCCTTGAAGCCTATCACCTCTCAAGCAACTTGCACATGTGGGCCTTTGTGCCTTGGATCCTTTAGCATTGCAAGAGTATTAGTTGCATTCAATAACTTTTTAAAGGTGTGAAGTTTCAATATCATCGATGCCCATTACACACTCTATTAAGTATTAGAAGAAACAAAGAAGGACAATGGATATCCAAAGTAGAAGGTTTTATGAAAAGACAACCTGGTAGCCTAGATTATGCTCTTTTGAGCACCACCAATGGTTGCTAGAGCATCCATACATTGTAGACATCTTTTATTGTCCTTGAATGCCAAAGGTATTTTGTTGACCTTTTGCACTCATTCTCTATCATCTTCTTTGGTTTCTTCTATTGGATGCATCGAACCTTGCTTGGTTGCCTACTTTGTAGGCATTCCTCAGTTATTTTCCCTCACCTCTACTTATAGCTTCTAGGGTACTCTTGAGTGTAATAGGACTACTTTCTTGCATTTTAGTGTGAGACTCTAAGTTTGAGAGAGGTTTGAGATTCAAGGGAATGTTGCAAGCACCACAATGGGCACAAACTCAAGGCGCTACCTTCCTAAATTTGTCCCTCCCTATAGAACCATTTTTATCCATATGTTAATAAAATGTTTTTCTATTTTCATTTTGCATGTCCTCTCATAATGGACACATAAAGACAAGATCCTTTTGTTGCTCTAGGCATACGAGTAGAGGTTGGTTACTTTTAGCCCAATGTGTTATGTTACGTGAGGTAACAAGTTTGTGGTTACAAGATGTGGCTTTTTATGCCTAGTTCGACTAACAATTTCGCTTCAATGCAACAAAAAATGACATAAAAATGATGGGGGGAGGTGCATAGATGATGTTATTGTAAGAACAAAGTTGAGTTATGAAGCCTTCCTTTCCTTACAAGTGATAGGTGGAGTAGCCTCCCATGTTCCACTAGTAGATGAAACCTATGTGGATCACAAAATCCCTAATAATACATTTTATGGATAAGACTCTAGTGAGTCAAATGTTCTTGATGAAATCTACTCAAATTTGTGTAGTCCATTTATAAGAATGCAAAGTGCATCTACGTATGTGGTGTCAAATGACATAAAGAACAATGAGAGATTGGACATTGGTATCATGTTTTTTTTTCCAATGAAAATACTTCTATCAAGTGTGAAGAAAACCTCCAAGAGCAAAGCTCAAGAGCATATAACCCATAGGTGAGTCAGTAGCTAACTTGGGCTTGCTAGGTATGTAACATTCTTCCCCCCTTAAGATATTTACATCCTTTTAAGAAAAAATAGGGAATCTTTATTTAAGTTAGAAACCCTGAATCTTGAACATGCCTATCTTTCCACTTGATATAATATTCAAGGGTGGTAATATGCTATTCTTGAGTTGTTTTTGTCTTTGTCTAGAACCTTTTCACTATCATGTAGAATATGTCGAATATTAGTCCGTTCCTTAATCACTTCTTACCGTCTCTAGGTCAATCTTAATCCCTTCTACATTAATAACATGACGTTAGGAATCTTCACTCTATGTCTTGAAGAACTGAAGCCTTCACAGTGTTCAAGAAGAGTTAATTCTCCTTCAATGTCTCCATCAATTGAGAAAGATGGAGTCTTGGGATCCTTTTCATTACAACTATAAACAAAAATATCATCAAAGAACATGAAAATAGACTTTTTGAGATATGGTCAAAGGCTTCATCTCATAAATCCACAAAAAATCACAGGTGCATTAGTAAACCCAAAAGACTACCTGAACTCATAGTGGCCAAATCTAGAATCTAATGTTTTGAATACCTTCCTCCTGTATTTGGACTTTCCTAGATAAGGCCAAAGGACTCATCTCATCAATTGACAAAAAATTCATAGGTTCATTTGTAAGTTCAAAGGACTGAAGCCCATAATGGCTAGTTTGGAATGCAGTCTTACAAGTATCTTCATCCTGAATTTGGACTTGATGATAACTCAACTTCAAGTCTAGCTTACTAAAAATCTTGGCTTCCTTCTATGAATCAATAAATCATCTACTCAAAGTATTGAATATCTATTTTCCACAGTCCAACAAATTGAGGAACCTATTAAAATACACATCCTAAAAATTCCATCTTTCTTCTTCACTCGAAGATTTGGGATTCCAAAAGGGAAATTATTTGGATGAATCAATCCTTTCTTAAGCAGATTTATTTTTGCACTTTCAAAAATCCATAAAACTTCCCATGTTTTAGTTATATTTTGGCCTTAAAACTTCAATAGTTTTAAGAAAACCCACACAAGTGGAAAGTTGTAGGTTTCTTTATCTACAAACATAAAACTTATATTTCAACATTGTACTACAAGCTAGGATTTTAGGGAGAAAAGGACTAGTATCCTCTAGAATCCATGATTGCACAATGCATGATTAGTCCATCGATAGCCACGTATTTTTCAGCATGATGTGATCAAGATTTCCAGTTTATTGGGTGTTGGTACTAAGGTATGACACATACACAACAATGGTGCCAACGAACAGACTATGTTGAATGGGGGCAGATTGTGCAGCACGAGGGGAGGATAGACAAGCCAATCAAAAAACAAGAAAGAATGCCCAAATGAGGGAGAAAGGAAGGGACGGCCCCTATTTTCTTCTTCTTCTTCTTCTTCTTGTTAATTGTCACGCCTCATCATCAATCTTGACTCTTCTAGAAGGTGGAATCTTTTGCTCTGATACCAATTGTTAAAAACTAGGCACTCCTTTATAAAACACAATGCAAATGAATGCGAGTCGATGTTAAATTGAGAAAGATTGGCCCTCCAAAAGGGGTGATAGGAGCATCCACATGAGTGCACTTGTCGCTATTGGCTTTTTTTCTACATGCTCAACTCTCACTCCACATTCCTCATATGCATGCATACATGCTCACACCCATGCAATGCATGAAGGGTTACACCTTCTCATGCCCATTGGAGAGCAAAACTCTCCATGAGATTCATAGTTGCATCACTTATAGCTTCCCCTTCCATAAATGAAGCTTATTTGACACCCATTGGCATCCCCATTATTCTACTGTTATCCTATGACACTTGATGTCTGCCCTTTATTAATGCAATACCACCCTTCCTAGGATCGATACGCGTGACTACATATATTTATTATATTAATTTGCCAATGTCGTTTACATCTTCCACATGGTCCAAAAGGTAATATCCATATGCCCTATATTAATCCCATAGTTATGGCAATGGATTGTAACTATATATTGGCATAGGGGGCTCAATGCTAGAACTATGTCTGTATGGCATGGGGAGCTTAATGTTGGGACACAGCGTGGATCATGCTAAGTTCCTGGCAAGCTAGGCCAATGCATCCACAGTTAGTTGGGCTTTTGTGATATAGCACACATAGGTCTACTGACATAGAATCTAGCTATGTGTCTTCCCTGTGACCCCTGGTACTCCAAGAGTGGTGAGTTTGGGATAGCACACTCAATGTTCTAGTTCCTAGTTCGTCTTGATAAAGACTATCTAATTGTACTACATAAGTTGAGGTGCATGCACAAGCTATGTTTTTGTGATTTCACTTGGTGCAGGCCAATGCATCCACAGTTAGATGGGCTTTTGTGATATAGCACACAGAGGTCTATTGACATAGTATCTAGCTATGTGTCTTCCCTATGACCCCTAGTACTCCAAGAGTGGTGAGTTTGGGATAGCACACTCAATGTTCTAGTTCCTTGATAGAGACTATCTAATTGTACTACATAAGTTGAGGTGCATGCACAAGCTATGTTTTTGTGATTTCACTTAGTGCATATGCTAGCATCTAAAGGCTAAAAAAAGAAAAGACCAATGTAGCATGTTGAGGAGTACATCTTCTACAACTTATCCATTACCTCCCCCTCTTAAGTTAAGCGGGCGAAGACGCTACTGATATCAGAAGTGTGTGAACTTGTTGAGGGAAATTGGCTCGGTGTAGATATTTGCAACCTACTCTTATGTCAAACAGTGAACCAAGTCAATCTCTTCCTTGAGGCCAATACAATGTGTTTGGTTCTAGCATGAAACACTGGGTTCTTTTCCAATTGGATGCTGCTCATATTATTTGAATAGAGCATGGTAGGGTCTCCAAAAGAGATCTCAATCTTTAAAATAAGCCACTAAACCAAATTTCTTCACAAGTAGCATTGGTGAATGTTGAGAGTTGTGGTGCCATGAGCACATGTAGAGCAAAGGTATGAGCAAAGGGCAAGCTGCCACATGGCATGGAGGAGATATCCCACATGTGAGCAAGCAAATGGATGTAAGTACCCTCACCTATAAAAGGGAGGTTCATTTGAAGTAATATCAATCAAGCACATTTGCACTATCTCAAGACTCTCTTTATGAGTCCAAGCTAATCTATCTTGGAACCTAATTGACTTGAGGTACATGTCATGAGCACTCTCTTCATCATGTCTTCACATATTAGGTTCCATCCACCTTAGAGTGCTCCAGAGATCCTGAGGCACACATGTTTTGTCATGGTATCAGAGCATAGGTTTAGCTCTCCTAGTTTAGGTCATTAGTAGTTTACTAGGATTGCTCCCATTCCTAGATTCGTTTTAGAATGTAATATTAGTTTTAGATCTCGAGAGTTCTTCATTTAGAGAGTTGAGTTCATTGTGAGCTTGAGTGTTTCTTGCTGAGAATTTCCATTCATTCATGAGTTAAGTGCCCTTTCTTCTTCTTCTTCTTCTCGGATGAGGAAATTTCCATTGTTAAGGGAAAGAGAGCTTTGGAGAGAGATCTAGTCCATCGGCTTCCATCGGGCTTTGAGTTTTGTTCGGAAGATCCACAAATAAAACAATACTGAAGACTAATAATGGCTGAAGAAGAAATTTGTGAAAAGAAAGAACCACCATAGCTACATCAAGCAAGGAAGACGACTCCATCTGCAAAGCCTCCGTGCATATAGGCCAGCAGCGACACGTACAAAGCTCACCAATGAGCTTCAGCTTCCAGCAAATCATAGCAATCGACTCGCAACCTCAGTTTGTCAGCCGCTTGCATGGACTAAGGGGCCGCTTGCAACTCCACGTTTCACGAGCTCTAAAGCTCACGGCAGCCCATCTATCTCTTCGTATCAATAGCAGATAAGTCTGGATACAAAGCCAATGCTCCAACATCTTCTGCACTGACAACGAGGACGATAGGCCTTGCACACGGCACACCTTCAACAAGCGATCTCCAACAGCGTCAACAAGTGCCCATGCTCCAATGAGACCCAGCAGCCCGTCGACTCTCTCGAGCCAACACCGAACGTCTCCAACGAAGAGCAGCGACAACCATTGAGCCATGCACAAACAACAGTAAGCCAACGGGCTCTCGGATCTAGAGCAATCTGCATTGCTTTCACGATAACTTCTCGTGCCCCCTCCGTCGCCAACGCATCTCTATCATCATTGTCGTGCCTCTGCAACGTCAAAATTTTCCAATGATGTATGTTCTCCAAGGTCTCACCACAAAATGCCACGTGGTAGATAAGGTGGTAACTTTTTAACTGCAGTTAAGTTAACTGTTCAGGAAGCTTGGTACAGTTTAAGTAACTGTGGGTTAACTAAACTGGGGTAATAGGTCACCACAGTGCCACCTAAGCACGCAGTACCTTGCTAAGCACAGTATGGAATTCAGCATGTGAATCCCTGTGCCACATCATCAAAGGCCTTTTCTTCACAAAAACTTCGACAAGGTGTAACTTGCAATCCAGGAAGAATTTGCACACGCTCCAAAAAGAAAAAATAACCAGTTTTTCGAGCTCTACGCGCCTGTCAACTCAGATTTTCTATATGCAATTAGACACTGCCAAATTTGAAAGTATCATCAACTGGTAAGACCTTTGCAATGGCAATCCGCACCCCAACTGTTGAGAAGTTCACCGGGGATGGATTTCACACATGGTCTACACAAATAAGATATCTTTTGATGCACCAAAAGCTTTGGAAGACTGTAAAAGAAGACGTACCCACTGCACAAAACGATGCTTGGAAGGAAAAAGATGAAGCAGCACTATCACTCATTGGATTGCACTTGGGTCCAAACATAATTTATCATATAGACTCTAAGGATCATGCCAAGGATGCATGGGATGAGTTGAACATAGTGTTTGGTGCAAAAGCCAAAAACCAATAAATCCATCTTTAGATTGAATTCTATGGTATGCACATGGGCTTCAATGAATCCATGGCACAATTTGTCAACAAAATCAAAAGCATTATGACTCAACTAGAGGGCATAAATGCAAAAGTAGGAGAGAAAGATGCACTTGCAATTCTCCTTAAAAGCATGCCTGTAGAGTATAGTGCATTGACAACCACTTTGAAGAATTTGCCAGATCCAAAGTTTGAAGAATGTGTATCCTCTCTTCTCGAAAAAGAAAGAGAGTTGAAGGCATCATCATCGACATCGACATCAACACGCAACAACTATAATGAAGAACAAGCACTATTCAGTAAAACATCAATGAAGTGTTACCATTGCGGAAGGATGGGTCACTATCAAAGTGATTGCAGATTGAAGAACAAACCAAAGTGTCACCATTGCAAGAAGCTGGGACACAAGGAAGAAGATTGCAGATTGAAGAACCAGCAAGTCAACTACACAGCATCGTCATCAAGCCATGAGCCAAAAGGTGACATCAATGGAATGTATTGAGAAACCAAAACCTTGCCAACCTTGCCTATATTTTTTTAAGTCAAGCCTGACTACCTGAGAGTGGCCATGTAGGCACCCAGGGGAGGATTTGATCTTGTAACTCACATTTGACTGCCTTGCAGTAGCCAAAGGATCATGGCACCAAGGGGAGGTGTTGAGAGTTGTAGTGCCATGAGCACATGTAGAGCAAAGGTATGAGCAAAGGGCAAGTTGCCACATGGCATGGAGGAGATATCCCACATGTGAGCAAGCAAATGGATGTAAGTACCCTCACCTATAAAAGGGAGGTTCATTTGAAGTAATATCAATCAAGCACTTTTGCACTATCTCAAGATTCTCTTTATGAGTCCAAGCTAATCTATCTTGGAACCTAATTGACTTGAGGTACATGTCATGAGCACTCTCTTCATCATGTCTTCACATAGGTTCCATCCACCTTAGAGTGCTCCAGAGATCCTGAGGCACACATGTTTTGTCAGTGATACCTTTGTACTCTCTTTTAGTGGAAGATAAAGCCATTGTTGGTTGCTTCTTGCTTCACCATGGCAAAGCTATAGAGCCAAGATTGAAGCAATATTTATGTCTCATCCTTCCACCCAAATACCAATATTCTTCTTTCCAAAGATTATGCAGCACACTTTGATCAACTCTCCTAGTCCCCAAGTTGTGCATGCTTGCATATTGACCCTCCAACTGTAAGTTTTTTTCCCCCATGAGCTCCAATTGCAAGTTCAATTGGTACTCCTTTGAAGTGTCCTAAAATAGCCCCATGAGTAGTCATGAAGTGCAGAGAGAGTGTAAAGTTCTAATAGAGGAGGTAAATGGAGGAATAAAAGATAAGAAAGGGGGTCGAGATGAGGCTAAGGCAAAATATAGAGGAGAGGAGGCTGGACAAGATGTAAAAGGGGGAGGACGAGCAGGTGTAGTCCATGGACAAAGGAGGGAGCACACAAGAGGCAGGAGGGAAGAGCAAGGAGAGAACACTTAAATAGGGCCCAAGGGGCTTAGCAATAGGAGGAGGAGGGCATGCATGATGGAGGGGGGAGGATGAAGGAGCACATTGGTGAGAGGAGCGAGGAAGAAGAAGCATGCTAATGAGAGAAGAAGTAAAGGCGAGTGGGAGGAGGGGAGGGAGCCAAATTCAAATTTGAAATTTGAGGGGAGGAGTTGGCCTCTCCCATGTTGATGTGTAAAGACACCCTAGATAAGGGGGTAAACAGAAGATGTTCATACGAGGAAATCCAATTAACTAGAAAAGTTTTAAAAATGGATATATTTGCTGGTGTGCCATGCTGTCCAACTTAAAACACCATTCGGAGGGAGCTGCTTGATAAAACTACTTGGCAAGGACAAGGCAACCTATCGAGCTTGATGGTTCAACGGAGTTCACCGTGCATTGCATTTGCTTATGCTATGCATCGCTGAAAAGATTTGATTATCACCATTTCTGTCTCACTTTGACCTTGAAATTTTCAAAAATATATTATTATCAATACTTATGTTCCATGTCTACTTGGGACAACAATTCGCCAATCTTTGCAAGGTTGCAAGTTCTAGGACATGATTTTGATGCATGTTTTATGAAGCAATTTCTACTTCAATAGAATTCAAACCCAACCGGCTTCAATCTTTCTACATGTTTGCCGTTCATCAACCAATTCGTTTGTTTACAAGATTGGCGTCAGCAATGGCTATATGCAAGCTACATGAAGGCATTTTCATTGCAGTCAATCTTTACAGTCAAATCTCATACAAGCTAATGAAAGAGAGAGAGAGAGAGAGAGAGAGAGAGAGAGAGAGAGAGAGAGAGAGATGTATATGTATGTACATGTATATGTGTCGATCACTAAGAGTTTAGTGGGACATGCCACACACCAATAGGTATCTCTCTTCAAAGAAATAACAATTGTAAAAGTATCCAAGCATGTTGTCTGTCTAGTGTGGGGACAATTTTTGCTGCCTCAAGTTATGCGCTATGGAGTGTAGTTCTTCTTAGCAGGTTTTGATTAAGTTTCTAGTTTTTTGTGGTTGCTACTTGGATTTTCTCTTTAGGTTTGCCTTCGTTGTCTACACCGTCTATTTGGTTCCAACTCTCACATGTGGCAGGTTAAGATTCATGTGTGGTTATCTTTTGTTTCAATCACATCAATGTTGTTCAGATTTGTCTTGTGCAAATGTTTGTATCAGTAGGCCATGGGCTTTAGTTTTTGTGTTGATCATTAGCTTCTCCTTCTAAGGATAGATCAAGGCTGGCACAAGGATGTCAATCAAGCCTGCAACGGCTCAAAAAAAGTAATCCTGAAATTTTGCCCTTTTTTGATGGTTCACAACTGAATCCTGATAACGACTGTTACAGAGAGGAAGTGCACATCTTGTCTCTTGCACTCTATGCAATGAAGTGCGCATCTTGTCTCTTGCACTCTATGCAATGGGACTGTCCTCTCTTTTTCTTCAAAAAGTTGCATGTTAGATAACGATGAAAATGCGCATCAAAGAGCCACACCAAATTGTACACGGTCATGGCCTCAAAGATACCAGTATTCATGTACTCATTCAAGCAACAATGTTGTATTCAAATTATTTCTCAAGTCTGAGTTTACAAGAATAGTGAGAATTTGGCCTCCAAATCCTCCAAAACAAAAAAAGAACGCTTGGAGGGGGCCTTGAGGACGCAGAGTATTGCCTCAGCCATCTTTTTTCTTTGCTTACTTTCTTTCTTCTCATGTGCATTAAATCATGGGAGGTCCTCAGTTGATGTTTTGTGCAGCTTTCACACTTCCTCTTGGATGCTCCACGCATCCTTGTAAATTTTGTACAAGTGGTCATGCGTGGAATTTTCCCCCGTGCTTAAAAGCAAGTTTCCAATTTTAACCTTCTCCCTTCCTACAATCAATGTAACATTCATGATGATGACATTAAGTAGGATGATAGCATGATACAGAAAGGGGAATTATCTGACAATTGTAGCCACTCAGGGTGAGAAGCAGCAATTTGGTGATATTTGATGTTTAAGGATGGGGAATGTCAATTGCGCAGACACAGAGCTCCTATTCATTTCAAACACTTGTCCCAAGGCTTTTCCCTGGAAGTGTGAACCTGAGAAGCTATGTGAGGTCACGTCCCAATGATGAGAGTTAACCTAGTGCCTCATATAATTACCGAGGCAAATTTTTTATGTTCATTGCACCTGCCATTGATTCTGTGTTCACCAAAAATGTTTTATAACATTTGGAAAAATAGCATCTTGCAATAACCCGTGAGACGATGCAAACCTTGGATTCGGGAAATACCCTTCCTCCTTTTGAGGGAAAGGTCTTCTGGTCGTGCATGTAAGTCTTCACTCTGGAAACATCTTACATTCCCAAACACAAATGAGCGCACAAATCCCCTTAACCGTTATTTCCCTGCATCTACATAGATGTTAGACAACAAGACATAAGGTGCACCATCCCTTTCATCCAATCGCACTGCATGTTCAAAGGCCTGTCTTCCAAGCTCCACATTACCCCACTTTCGACAAGCACCCAGAATAGTATGCCACATCACAAGATTAGGACACAAAGGAAGCTTCTCCACCATTGCTACTGCCGTGTCTAGTTGGCCTGCACGGCCAAGGAGATCAATCATGCAAGTGAGATGCTCAATCGTTGGAGTCAATCCATAGTCTTTGATCATGGCATCGAAGTACTTCTGGCCAATATCCACTAAACCCGCATGATTGCATACATTAAGAACACAAAGGATTGTAACCTCACTTGGTATTATGCCTTCTGCTGTCATTCTCTCAAACATATAAAAAACAGCTTCACTTTCTCCGATCCGTGCATGTCCTGCAATGATTGCAGTCCATGAGACTGTATTTCGAATCGGAAGCCTGTTAAACACTTCCCATGCTTTTGCAAGCAAGCCACATTTGGCGTACATATCTACCAAGGTGCTTCCAACACAAATATGTCTTTCCAATCCCTTTCTAGCAATACCAATGTGCATTTCACTACCCTTGTTTATGGCTCCTATGCTGCCACAAGCTTTCAAAGTGCAAACAATTGTCCCAGCATCTGGAGAGACAGCCTGCAGTTGCATCTGTTCAAAACAGTTCAGTGCTTCCTCACCAAGCTCGTGCTCGGCATATCCTCCAATTAGCACAGTCCACGAGACTACATCTCGAACTGCAAGCCTGTCAAACACTTCCCATGCTTTTGCAAAAGAGCGACATCTGACATACATATCTACCAAGGTGTTGCCAACAATTTGATCTCTTTCCAACCCCTTCCTGGCAATCTCAGCATGTATTTCTCTGCCCTTGTCTATCGCTCCTATGTTGCCACAAGCTTTCAAGCCACAAACAAATGTGACATCATCTGGAGAAATACCCTCAGCTTGCATCTGTTTGAGACAGTTCAGTACCTCCTCACCATACCCATGTTCAGCATATCCTGCAATAAGTGCAGTCCATGAGACTACATCTCGAACTGAAAGCCTGTCAAACATTTCCCGTGCTTTTGGAAGCAAGCCACATTTGGCATACATATGAACCAAGGTGCTACCAACAAAAGGATCTCTTTCTAACTCCTCTCGGGCAATCTTGGCATGTACTTCTAGGCCCTTGTCTATGGCTCCTAAGCTGCCACAAGCTTGCAAGGTGCAAATAAACGTGACCTGATCCAGAGAGACACCTTCCAGTTGCATCTGTTCAAAACAGTTCAGCACTTCGTCAGCCAAACCGTGCTCCATATATCCTGTCATTAGTGCATTCCATGAAACTACGTTTCGCACTGGAAGCCTCTCAAACACTTCCCATGCTTCTGCAAGCGAGCCACATTTGGCATACGCATTGACCAAGGTGCTGCTAACAAAAGAATCTTTTTCCAAACCCTTTCTGGCAATCTCAACATATATTTCTTGAACCTTGCCTATGGCTCGTGTAATGCCACAAGCTCGCAAGGTCCAAACGAAAGTGACAGCATTTGGAGATACAACCTCCAATTGCATCTGTTTGAAACAGTCCAGGGCTTCCTCGCCAAGCCCATGTTCAGTATACCCTGCAATTAGTGCATTCCATGAAAGTACATCTCGAACTCGAAGCCTGTCGAACGATTCCCGTGCTTTTGCCAATGAGCCACATTTGGCATACATTTTGACCAGTGTATTGCCGACAAAAGGATCTCTTTCCAAGCCCTTCCTAGCAATCTCAGAATGTATTTCTTGGCCCTTGCCTATGGTTGCTATGCTGAGACAAGCTTTCAGGATGCAAACAAAGGTGACAGTATCTGGAGGGACACTCTCCAGTTGCATCTGTTTGAAACACTCCAACGCTTCCTCACCAAGCCCATGTTCAGAATACCCTGCGATTAGTGCATTCCACGACACGACATTGCGTACTGGAAGCTCATCAAATACTTCCCGTGCCTTTACAAGACAGCCAAATTTGGCATACATATCAACCAAAGTGGTTCCCACAAAAGGATCACTTTCCAACCCCTTTCTAGCAATTTGAGCATGCATTTCTCGGCCCTTGTCCATGGCTTGTATGCTGCTGCAAGCTCTCAAGCTGCAAACAAACGTAACAGCATCTGGAAAGACGAATTCCAATTGCATCTGTTTGAAACAGATCAGAACTTCCTCACCAAACCCATGCTCAGCATATCCAGTGATTAGTGCATTCCACGAGACTACATCTCGAACTGGAAGGCTGTCAAATACTTCCCTCGCGGTTGCAAGGCAGCCACATTTTGCATACATATTGACTAGGGTGTTGGCAACACAAGGTTCTCTTTCTAGCCCCTGTTTGGTAATCTGAGCATTTATTTCTCGGCCCTTATCTATAGCTCCTATGCTGCCACAAGCTTTCAAGCTGCAAACAAATGTGACAGCATCCTGGGAGAAGCCCTCTAGTTGCATTTTTTCAAAACAGTTCAGAGCTTCCTCACCTAGCCCGTAATCAGCATATCCTGAGATTAGTGAATTCCATGAGACTACATCTCGAACCAGAAGCCTGTCAAACACCTTCCGTGCTTTTGCAAGTGAGTCACATTTGGCATACATGTCAAGCAAGGTGTTGCCAACATGAAGATCTCTTTCCAACCCCTTACTGACAATCTCAGCGTGTATTTCTCTGCCTCTTTCAGCATCCTTAAGCCGTGCACAAGCCTTCAGTAGTGCCAGGAATGTATACTTGCTAGGATGTAAACCATCCTTTTGCATCTTATGGTACAGGTTGAAAGCACGTTGTGATTCTCCAAATTCAATATACCCCGTTATGAGAGACGTCCAAGAAAACTCATTCCGATCGACCAACCTGTCAAAAACCAGCTGAGCATCGTAGAAGTCTCCACAATCTACCAGCATAGGGACGAGGTAGTTTCCGAGAGATGGATGGGCTTCCAGCCCACGTATGCACATGTAGGCATACAAGCGCTTGGCATACGTTAGATTTTTTTGCCCCCTGCACTTCTGCAAGACGGATATAGCGTTCTCAACGGAGGGCAACTGGGGTGTGAGTTCCAAAGAAGTGAGTGCCTCCTCTAAGCTGAGCATCTCCGAGCCATTTTTCTGTTGCAGTTTAAATGCATTCAGCTGTACTCCGGACCTAGATCCATCTTTCCGAGAGCTGCCACTTACCGCCAGCTCCTTTAAGCAATTGTTCTCACCGTTTGTCAGGGCTGGACCACTGGATGCGTTGGAAATATGCATCCCCGTGCTTCTGAATCCCTCTTCAACCCAACCCGGATTGCAGCAGCATAGGGACTGCTTGGTAAATATGTGCTAGAAACCTGGCACCCATCTGATAGTCTGTTAAAACTCACGACAGAGTCGTCAGATTAGGCAAATAATTCTACAGGGTACAAATCAGTTTCCTCGGACTGACCTTGCTCTTGGGTTGTCAGAGGCGTTTCGATGCTGAAGATTGGTACCCAAATGAGAATTTTGTATAGTGGGTGCCTCACTGGGTTTCCCATGCAGGGGGGGGGAAGACATGGGCCTGCAGGAACGAACCGCTGACCCAAATGAGAATTTAGTATAGTGGGTGCTGATGCACAGCCTCACTGGGTTTCCCATGCTGGGGGGGAAGAAGACATGGGCCTGCAGGAATAAACTGCTGACCCAAATGAGAATTTCGTATAGCAGGTGCTGTCACATATATCAAAAAAATGGTACACACAACTATGTACAAATGGTACACATATATCAAAAAATGGTGTATTTAACAATTTCAAGAATAAAGAAATGGCACATTAGCAACTATATGTATTTGTGCTCTACCACCTTGCATTGAGCTTTCTTTTTCTCTTCTTCAACACTCCAATTCCTCCAACTACAGATCATGGTGATCTCTCTCCCCCCCTCTTCCTCCCTCCTTTTCCCTACATTTGTTTTGCTGTATGGGGGTCTCTCTTTTTGTTGATGGGGGGCCATGTTAAATTACACAGCGCAGCGGAACAGAAACTAAACAAAGAATAGAGAGTACATAGCAAACTGGAGAGGAGCAAACTTTTCCTTCAATATTGATGTAGTACAAATGATGGCTCTGTCCACCTGTGCGCTCCCACAATGGAGCTTAGATGTTGATCTAGACAGATACTAGGTGAAGAGCTACTAGCTGGAAGATCTGATCTGATCTGAACTGATCTGATCCAATGGACTAGGGAGGTCGCCTCTTTATAGCTATGAGGGCGGTAGTCGGATCAACGTAGTCGGTGGAGTCGACTAGTCGACCTAGTCAGTGGAGCCGACTAGTCAACCTAGTCGGTGGAACTGACTAGTCGTCCATGGAATATTTAAGGAATATTTCCTATACCGTCGCCTCGGGGGCTCCCGCCCTTGAACCCCCACCAAGGGGGCCACTGGTCCCCTTGGGACCCCCCAGCTGGCCCCCAGGCCCCAACAAGAATAAGGGGCCCCCACACAATCACCTTTCTACCATCAACAGTCTCATTGATAGACCTCATCTAACATGCAAGTCAGGATCCATCCAGTGTCCTGGGCTCACACATGGCTTCTCCTCATATGGGGGCCTTACAACTTGAGCACCTTGGGCCACTGAAGGTTACCACGAGGGTGGGGCATTGAGCATATCTAACACCCCCCCCTCAATGTCCACCCATAGGTGAACTACCTTCTCGGCCCAATGCCGAGTCTTTGAAGATGACCCTAAAGCTGATCCTTCCCGAGTGCCTTGGTGAAGATATCTGCTCCATTTTGCTCTGTTGGACAGTAGACCAATTCCACTATCCCGTCCTCGATCAAATCACGCATATAGTGATACTGGATCTCTATATGTTTTGTGCGCGCATGAAACACTGGATTTTTAGCAATGGCCATGCAACTTTGATTGTCGCACCTCAACACACTTGCCTCATCCTCTTGCACTCCCATGTGACATAAGATCCTCCTCAGCCACACTGCTTCACATGCAGTAAAACATGCTGCCTTGTACTCAGCCTCGGTAGAAGACAATGCCACTGTTGGTTGTTTCTTACTGATCCAAGAGAAGATACCTGAACCTAAAGAGAAACAATATCCAGAAACTGATTTCCTGGAATCAACATCTCCAGCCCAATCTAAGTCACAATGACTAGCCAAGGAAGTGCCCGTACCATAGGTGATGCCATAATCAAGAGTGCCCTTCACATACCTGAGCACCCGCATCCCTGCATTCCAATGATTCTCCCGAAGCTTATTGGTAAACCTCCTCAAAACGCCAATAGCAAAACTGATGTCCATTCTGGTGTTACACAGATAGATGAGACTGTCGACCAACTTCCTGTACCTCCCGATGTCTGCTGCTGGTGAGGCATCCTCCATAGACAACCTCGCATTTACCTCCATAGGTGTAGCTATCTCCTTGCACTCGGACATACCAAATGCCTTCAAGATCTCCCCTGCATATTTTTGTTGAGAGATGAAGATCTTGCTTGACTCTTGCCAGACTTCAATCCCGAAACAGTAGTGCATCAAGCCTAAGTCTGTCATCTCAAACTCCATGCTCAACGCCTTTCTAGTCTACTGGATCATGTCTTCATAGTCACCTGTGATAAGGAGATCATCCACATATAGAACAATAATAGCAGATTTTCCACCTTTCCTGTGCACATACAAGTTAGCATCTGAGGCACATCTTTTGAAGTTTAATTTATGAAAGAATTTGTCTATCCGTTGGTACCATGCTCTTGGGGCCTGTTTCACCCCGTACAGAGCCTTCTTCAGCTTACATACCTTGTTCTGAGAATGGGGGGCCTCAAACCCAGGTGGCTGAGCCACGTACACCTCCTCCTTGAGGTCACCATTCAAGAATGCTGATTTAACATCCATTTGATAAATTGGCCACTTTTTATGAACAACCACTGGTAGTACTATGCGAATAGTGGTCATTCCGGCAGTCGAAGCGAAAGATTCCTGAAAAGCAAACCCTTAAACGTGCGAAAATCCTTGTGCAACCAATCTGGCTTTGTACTTTTCCAAAGTCCCATCAGCCTTGTACTTTACCTTCCAAACCCACTTGGTGCCAATAACCTTTCTGTTAGGTGGTCGATATACCAGCTCCCAAGTTTCTTCTTCATGATGTTGTCATATTCTACTTGCATAGAATTTTTCCAATCTTCATCTGCAAATGCTTCCTCCAAACTCGCAGGCTCCTTTAATAATCTCAACCATCAAGGCCATATTGACTATGTGAGCAGAAGCCCTCCTTTGCTCCTTGATTCTCTGAGACCACCTTGGTCTTTTCGCATGCTGCTCAACAGACATAGGCATCTGGTTATCATGGTCGTAGAGCTGTCTTACCCATCATGGCAATGGCTTTTCTAGTGGTGTAACAACAGGTTGGTGACTTATACCTTCATCATCTGATATTTCCTCCTCCTTTATAGCTCTTGGGACAGGTCCATAGTGAATTACCTCTTTGCTTGATGATAAAGTGGAAGAGCTCTTCTCTGCCTCCACTGCATGTGGCTGCTCCCTGAACACCACATCGCGGCTCGCTATGATCTTCTTTGCCTCTTGGTCATACAACTTATAGGCTTTCTTCTCATCACAATGGCTTTTCTAGTGGTGTAACAACAGGTTGGTGACTTATACCTTCATCATCTGATATTTCCTCCTCCTTTATAGCTCTTGGGACAAGTCCATAGTGAATTACCTCTTTGCTTGATGATAAAGTGGAAGAGCTCTTCTCTGCCTCCACTGCATGTGGCTGCTCCCTGAACACCACATCGCGGCTCGCTATGATCTTCTTTGCCTCTTGGTCATACAACTTATAGGCTTTCTTCTCATCACAATAGCCTAAGAAGATACATTTGGTGCTTTTTGGTTGTAGCTTGTTTCTCTCTTTGTCTGGTACATGTGCATAGCTCTCACACCCAAATGTTCTGAAGTGGGAGACAGATGACTTCTTACCATTGTAAGCCTCATGTGGTGTTTTATCTTTGAGTGCCTTTGTATAGTTGCGATTAAGGATGTAAACCGCAGTATTGATAGCCTCAGCCCAAAAGTGGTTTGGCAGTCCAACACCTTTCAACATACACCTCCCCATCTCCACCGTGGTCCGCATTCGGCATTCAACAACCGAATTTTGCTGAGGCGTATGTGGTGTCGTCGTTTGTCGCTTGATCCCTTTGCTCTTGCAAAAATCTCCAAACTCTGTAGAAACAAACTCACCACCACCATCCGATCTAATTTTCTTCATTTTTCTCCCTGTTTCATTTTCAACAAGCTGTAGCAATTCTTTAAATTTACCAAAAGCTTGAGCCTTTTTGCGAAGAAAGTACACCCACATCTTCCTACTATAGTCGTCGACAATCAATAAAAAATAAGAAGATCCCCCCAAGGCCTGTGTAGGCATCTTACCGCACAAGTCAACATGCACCAACTCTAGAGGAGCGTTTGCTCTATTCTTGCTTTCTTGTGGGAATGCCTTTCTCTCTTGCTTGCCCATCAATGCAAGCTTCACATGGTTCTTTGATTTCTATGACTGCAGGTAAGTGAGCAACCATACCTTGCTTCTGCATCTCCTTTAGCACTGCAAATCCGATGTGGCCGAATATTTCATGCCAAGGTCTGCTTGTGCCCACTCCAGCGGTGGCTATAAGAGCACTTAGCTCATACAGGTTGTTCCTCCTTACTCCTGTGCCAATAAGATTGCCTGCACAATCTAGAATTTTTGCTCCTGTCTTGTTGAACCTCACCTCATGGTCAAGGTCAGTTATGGAAGCAGTTGATAGTAAATTTCTCTTGATTTGTGGAACATACATCACATTAGATAGTTTCTTAACATCTCCATTTACAGAAGCAAATGAAACCGTACCTGTACCCTCAACAGGGCATTTTGCGTTATTACCAACTGTCACTGTGATGGGTTCCTATAGAGGCTCCATGGAACAATATAGACCCTTCTTGTAGGTCATGTGACAGGAGGCACCACTATCCAACACCCATGAATCAGTGGTTGAAGCTTCTTGAACTGAGGAACACTCTTTCTCAATGGCCAGAAATAGATCCAACTCTGCTTCCGTAATGTTAGCTGTCTCTTTCCCCTTATCTGTCTTCTTCAGGATACCATTCTTTTCATCTGCTTTCTTGACCCAACAATCTGCAATCATATGGCCCTTCTTTTTGTAGTAGAAGCATTCTCCCTGAAACTTCTTCTTTTTGCCCTTCTTCTTTTTGTCACCACTAGTAGAGGACTCACCTTTGGTAGAGGAACCACTTTTGCCTTTCTGGCAGAGAAAGCAGCATCCCCATTGCCGCCTCCATCTCGAGCTTTAAGCCTCAATTCCTCCTCCATAAGTAAAGCATAAAACTCCTCAAATGACAATGGTTGGTGTCTCACCTGAGTGTTAAGCGCTGTTACTAGTCCATCAGACCTTGGTGGACATATCCGGAGACACCACCGAGCTAGCTCTTTGCTAGTCTTTTGTATCCCAACACCAGCCATCTGGTCACACAGATTTTTAATTCGGGTTATGAACACCTCTGCTCTCTCTCCTTCATTAAACTTCTCTGCTGCAAGCTGATTTTCTAGGTTCTGGATCCTTGTCTGATTCCACGTCTCATACTGACTCTTCAATATGTTCCTGGCCACACTTGCCTTAGATGTATGTTGAATCAAGGTCAAAGCACTATCAGTAGTACTTGTAACCAGGGCACACAAAGCGCCTGCATTCTTGCGTTTCTAAGCTCATAGTAGGTCGGCATTAGGAGGTATCATACTCCCCGGATTTGCTGGGTCGGTGGTTCCTTGTGGTTCTGGGTCAGTCCCTAGTACTGTCTCTAGAAGCTCATATGAATCCAGAATAGCAGTAATTTTAAACTTCCATAGAGTGTAGTTCGTACCATCTAGCTTGCCTTCATTGAAGGCTGTTGGGCGAATCCTCAATGCCTTGATTGTTGGTGCAGCAGCAGCTGCTGAACTCGAGCCGCTTCCTATTGCCATCAGTCTGTATGCTATTGAAGCCCTCGCCTCTCTTCTATTCTTCGATCCTTAGAGCCGCCTGGGCTCTAATACCATGTTAAATTACACATCATAGCGGAACAGAAACTGAACAAAGAATAGAGAGTACACAGCAAACTGGAGAGGAACAAACTTTTCCTTCAACACTGATGTAGTACAGATGATGGCTCTGTCCACTCGTGCACTCCCACAGTGGAGCTTATATGGCGATCTAGACAGATACTAGGTGAAGAGCTACTAGCTGGAAGATTTGATCTAATCTAGAAAGATATTAGGTGAAGAGCTACTAGCTGGAAGATCTTATCCGAGTTGTGATCTGATCCAATGGACTGGGGAGGTCGCCTCTTTATAGCTATGAGGGCGGTAGTCGAATCAACGTAGTCGGTGGAGGCGACCAATCAACCTAGTCGGTGGAGCCGACCAGTCAACCTAGTCAGTGGAATCAACTAGTCGTCCATGGAATATTCCCCAAGCCCCAGCAAGAATAAGGGGCCCCCACACAATCACCTTTCTACCATCAACAGTCTCATTGATAGACCTCATCTGACATGCAAGTCAGGATCCATCTAATGTCTCGGGCTCACACATGGCTTCTCCTCATATGGGGGCCTTACAACTTCAGCACCTTGGACCACTGGTGGTTACCAAGAGGGTGGGGCATTGATCATATCTAACAGGTCATCACAAGAAGAGAACATATTGTCGATGCCCCCAATGCTAGAAAGTGTTTGTGTTTGTTCGCTTTGTTATGGCCAACTTCCTGTCAAGCAAGCGCCCAAGTTTTCACAAATGAAAATGAACATGTTGCCCAAAAGAAGGTACACTTCCGCTCTCACCAAGATCGAGGAGCTCCTCATTTCTATAAGAATACCATTTGCACATATTCGACTTACGTATAAAGGACAGTTTTGTCTTCAAGAGGCAGATCACATCTAGGTATACACCACAACAAAACCCAATTGCAGAAAGAAAGAATAGAGTCATTGCAGAAGTTGCACGAGCAATGATAAATGAAATGAGCATGCCATTGACATATTGGGCATAGACTGTGCATACGGTGGTCCACATCATGAAAAGGACACCCATAGCTATGATTCATGAAATATCGCTATGTGAGAAGCTATATGGGATTAAGCCTAGCTTTGCCTACATGAAAGTTTTTGAATGCATCTGTTATGTGCATGTGCCTGGAGAAGTAATAAAGAAGATGGAACCCAAGGCAATAAAGTGTGTTTTCTTAGGCTATCTGGTGGAAAAACAAGGTTACAAATGCAATGATCCTACTACGAGGTGTGCATGTAAGTAGAGATGTTAGGTTTAGTGAGAATGAACCTTGGTACAACCCTAAGACTGTGATGGTAGAGGAGGCATATGAGGATGTACATTATTAGGAGCAACATGTGCGTCATGACATTGATTCACAGCAAGGACCTTTTTCTAGGAGTATGTCAGGTCTGTAGGAATCCAAGGAAAGCATAGAAAGCATAAACACTTGGAATGGCCGTTTACCTGGTAGTAATAGAGGAAAGAGGAAAATACATGAATAGAGTTATGGAGATGAGAGCATAGATGATGAGCATGGTTTGCCACATGTAAGGATACCTTGTACTAGGCAAACGGAGAAATATGTACCTCCTCATGCTAGAGGAGAAGGGAAGAATGTACCACAATTGAGAAGATCGAAGAGAGAACGTTACCTGATTGAGAGGCTTACCTATAATGAGTATATGAGGATGCATTATTCTTATATGGTCTCCCATGTACAACATAAAGAACCTACACAGTTTTAGAAATAAATTGGGAAGCTCGAGTCGGAAGAAGCAATGGATGAGAAAATGGATGCGCTGGTGAAGAACAAGACATGGGACTTAGTGCGTCTACCTATTGGAAAGAAAGCTATTGGATGTAAATGGGTTTACAAGAAGTAAAATGTAAATCCAATGCGAGTGTAGAGCGCTATATGGCACGATTGGTTGTGTTAAATTACACGGCACAGCAGAACAGAAACTGAACAAAGAATAGAGAGTACACACCAAACTGGAGAGGAACACAATTTTCCTTCAATACTGATGTAGTACAGATGATGGCTCCATCCACCCGTGCGCTCCCACAATGGAGCTTAGATGGCGATCTAGACAGATACTAGGTAAAGAGCTACTAGCTGGAAGATCTGATCTGATCTGAACTGATCTGATGCAATGGACTGGGGAGGTTGCCTCTTTATAGCTATGAGGGCGGTAGTCAAATCAACGTAGTCGGTGGAACCGACCAATCAACCTAGTCGATGGAACTGACTAGTCATCCATGGAATATTCAAAGAATATTCCCTATACCATCGCCTTGGGGACTCTTGCTCTCGAACCCCCACCAGGGGGGGCCGCTGGCCCCCCTGGGACCCCCTAGCTGGGGGCAAACTGGCCCCTAGGCCCTAGCAAGAGTAAGGGGCTCCCACACAATCAAGACAATGTGCCTCTTTGTGCTACCAGCTTACCTACCCTCCCTAGCCCATAGGCTAGACTCACATATATCACCTTTTTACCATCAACGGTCTCATTGATAGACCTCATCTGACATGAAAGTAAGGATCCATCCAGTGTCCCGGGCTCACACATGGCTTTTCCTCATATGGGGGCCTTACAACTTCAGCACCTTGGACCACTGGTGGTTACCAGGAGGGTGGGGCATTGAGCATATCTAACACCCCCCCTCAATGTCCAACTACCTTCTCGGCCCAATGCTGAGTCTCTGAAGATGACCCTAAAGCTGATCCTTCCCAAGTGCCTTGGTGAAGATATTTGCTCCATTGTGCTTGTTGGACAATAGACCAATTCCACTATCCCATACTCGATCAAATCACACACATCGTGATACTAAATCTCTATATGTTTTGTGCACACATGAAATGCTGGATTTTTAGCAATGGCCATGCAACTTTGATTGTCACACCTCAGCACAGTTGCCTCATCCTCTTGCACTCCCATGTGCCATAAGATCCTCCTCAGCCACACTACTTCACAAGCAACAAAACATGCTGCCTTTCTTGTACTCAGCCTCGATAGAAGACAATGCTACTGTTGGTTGTTTCTTACTAATCCAAGAGAAGATACATGAACCTAAAGAGAAATAATATCCAGAAACTGGTTTCCTAGAATCAACATCTCCAGCCCCATTTGAGTCACAATGACCTACCAAGGAAGTGCTCGTACCATAAGTGATGCCATATTCAAAAGTGCCCTTCACATACCTGAGCACCCTCATCCTTGCATTCCAATGATTCTCCCAGGGCTTATTGGAGAACTTGCTCAAAATGCCAACAGCAAAACCGATGTCCGGTCTGGGGTTGCACAGATAGAAAAGATTGCCGACCAACTTCCTATACCTCTCGATGTCTGCTGGTGGTGAGGCACCCTCCATAGACAACCTTGTATTTACCTCCATAGGTGTAGCTATCTCCTTGCACTCGGACATACCAAATGCCTTCAAGATCTCTCTTGCATATTTCTGCTGAGAGATGAAGATCTTGCCTGGCTCTTGCCATACTTCAATCCCCAAACAGTAGTGCATCAAGCCTAAGTCTGTCATCTCAAACTCCGTGCTCAACGCCTTTCTAGTCTCTTGGATCATGTCTTCATAGTCACCTGTAATAAGGAGATCATCCACATATAGAACAATAATAGCAGATTTTCCACCTTTCCTGTACACATACAAGTTAGCATCTGAGGCACATCTTTTGAAGTTTAATTTATGAAAGAATTTGTCTATCCCTTGGTACCATGCTCTTGGGGCCTGTTTCAGCCCATACAGAGCCTTCTTCAGCTTACATACCTTGTTCTGAGAATGGGGGGCCTCAAACCCAGGTGGCTGAGCCACGTACACCTCCTCCTTGAGGTCACTATTCAAGAATGCTGATTTAACATCCATTTGATAAATTGGCCACTTTTTATGAGCAACCACCAATAGTACTGTTCGAATAGTGGTCATTCTGGTAGTCGGAGCAAAAGATTCCTGAAAATCAAACCCTTCAACTTGTGAGAATCCTTGTGCAACCAATCTGGCTTTCTACTTTTCCAAATTTCCATTGGCCTTGTACTTTACCTTCCAAACCCACTTGGTGCCAATAACCCTTCTGTTAGGTGGTCGATCTACCAACTCCCAAGTTTCATTCTTCATGATGCTATCATATTCTACTTGCATAGCGTTTTTCCAATCTCGGTCTGCAAGTGCTTCCTCCAAACTCGCAGGCTCTTTTACTTCTGCAATAATCTCAGCCATCAAGGCCATATTGACTATGTGAGCAAAAGCCCTCCTTTGCTCCTCGATTCTCTGAGACCACCTTGGTCCATCTGCATGTTGCTCAACAGACATAGGCATCTGGTTATCATGGTCGTAGAGCTGCCTTACCCATCGTGGCAATGGATTTTCTGGTGGTGTAACAACAGCTTGGTGACTTATACCTTCATCATCTGATATTTCCTCCTCCTTTATAGCTCCTAGGATAGGTCCATAGTGAATTACCTCTTCGCTTGATGATAAAGTGGAAGAGCTCTTCTCTGCCTCCAGTGCATGTGGCTACTCCCTGAACACCACATCGTGGCTTGCTATCATCTTCTTTGCCTCTCGGTCATACAACTTATAGGCTTTCTTCTCATCACAATAGCCTAAGAAGATACATTTGGTGCTTTTTGGTTGTAGCTTGTTTCTCTCTTTGTTTAGTACATGCGCATAGCATTCAGTGTTTGTATAGCTACGATTAAGGATGTAAACCACAGTATTGATAGACTCAGCCCAAAAATGGTTTGGCATTCCAGCATCTTTCAACATACACCTCCCCATCTCCACGGTGGTTTGCATTCGGTGTTCAACAATAGACTTTTGTTGAGGCATTTGTGATGTCGTCGTTTGTCGCTTGATCCCTTTGCTCTTGCAAAAGTCTCCAAACTCTATAGAAACAAACTCACTACCACCATCTGATCTGATTTTCTTCACTTTTCTCCCTGTTTCATTTTCAACTAGTTGTAGCCATTCTTTCAATTTACCAAAAGCTTGAGCCTTTTCGCAAAGAAAGTACACCCACAACTTCTTGCTATAGTCGTCGATAATCAATAAAAAATAGGAAGATCTCCCCAAGGCCTGTGTAGGCATCTTACCGCACAAGTCAACATGCACCAACTCTAGAGGAGCGTTTGCTCTATTCTTGCTTTCTTGTGGGAATGCGTTTATCTGTTGCTTGCCCATCATGCAAGCTTCACATGGTTCTTTGATTTCTGCTACTGCAGGTAAGTGAGCAACCATACCTTCCTTATGCATCTCCGTCACCACTGCAAATCCGATGTGGCCGAATCTTTTGTGCCAAAGTCTGCTTGTGCCCACTCCAGCGATGGCTGTAAGAGCACTTAGTTCATACAGGTTGCTCCTCCTTACTCCTATGCCAACAAGATTGCTTGCACTATCCAAAATTTTTGCTCCTATCTTGTTGAACCTCACCTCATGGTCAAGGTCAATTATGGAAGCAACTTATAGCAGATTTCTCTTGATTTTTGTGGAACATACAGGGTGTGAGGCATATGCACATGTGTCAAAAGAGCTTCGAAAGAAGCTAGATCCGAAGTCTAGGAAATGCATCCTTCTAGGTTATGGTGAAAGTGGAGAGATGGGCTATCGTCTCTGGGATCCAGAAGCAAAGAAGATCATACGCAGCCATGATGTAGTCTTCAATGAGAAGAAGATGCATAAGGCACCCATGAGGGATGATGAAATGAGGAGAATCACTTTCCAGGATGTGAATCCACATACATATGTTGATAGACAGCAAACTATCCATGCACCAAATGTGCAAGAAATGGTACCCAAATACTCCCACAGGTATACAATCAAGGGTGGATGATGGATCATCTATTGGTGGAAATGATGAGCCAAATGTGGCTGATATGCAGGTGGGATAGCAAGCTGAAATGCCCTTGAGAAGATCATCTAGAGTGTCTAGACCACCTGATAGATTTGTTCCAGGGGTAGACTATGTGATGCTTACTGATTGCGGGGAGCCTTCTTGCTACAGAGAGGCTATGATGCATGAGGATCAACGCAAGTGGGAGTATGCTATGCAATCAGAGATGAGTTCACTTATGAGATGAGTTCACTTATGAAGAATAAGACTTGGGACTTGGTTTCTTTGCCACATGGAAAGAAAGCATTGCCATGTAAATGGGTCTACAAGATGAAGGTCATAGGTGATGATGTGCCTAGGTACAAGGCCCATTTGGTTGCTAAAGGGTTCAAGTAAGAGAAGGGTGTGGGCTTTGATGAGATATTCTCTCCAGTTTTGAAGATGACCACACTTAGATGCATGCTTGGACTAGTGGCTAGCAAGAATACTTATGAGCTAGATGCATTAAAGGCCAAGTTGCATGAGGCCTTTGATATAAAGGATTTGGGTCTTGCAGGTCATATTCTTGGTATGCGCATCACGCATGATCGGAGTAGGAAACTCCTTTGGCTTTCACAGAAGGAGTATGTTACAAAAGTATTGCAGCATTTCAATATGGAGGGGGGGAAGGCAGTGAGTACTCCATTGCCTCCATATGTGAAACTGAGTCATGCAGATAGTCCCAAATCAGATGAGGAGAGGGCCATGATGGCCAAGGTTCCTTATGCATCAGCGGTTGGGAGTCATATGTATGCTATGATAGCTACTAGACCAGACATTGCATTTGCAGTGGGAGTTGTTAGCTGGTATATGGCTAATCCAGGAAAGAGGCATTGGGAGGCAGTTAAGTGCATCATGAGGTACATGAAGGGTACCAAGGAGATGTGCATCTGATTTGGTAAAGGAGACATGCGTGTACTTGGGTACACAGATTCAGACTATGCAAGGCATGTGGATAGTAGGAGATCCACTTTTGGTTATGTGTTCACCTTTGCAGGTGGTGCAATGTCGTGGATGTGTTGCACACAGAAGTATGTTGCTTTGTCTACCACAGAGGCTGAGTATGTTGCAGCCACAGAGGGTTGCAAGGAGGCTATATGGCTTGATCAGCTAGTGGGAGATTTGGGGATTCATACAGGTGTACTGACATTGCATAGTGATTCTATGAGTGCTATTTAGCTGTGCTATTTAGCTAACACGGAATCCGGTCTTTCATGCAACTAACGAAGAGTCTACCTAGTCAGCAGTTTGAGTATTGTCGTGTATTGATGCGCATTGGATAGTATGCTCACTAGTTGTTCTCCCTTCAAGGCACATTGTCCTTTAAGTGGGAGGTTGTGGGGGTTAAAGGTCACTGTGCCTTTACCCCGGTTATGTACAATACTCAAACACATATATAAATGAATGAAAAAAAGATTAGGGTGGTTCTGCACCAACCAAAACTTATGTGGCTCTCTTTCTCTCTCTCTCTCTCCCTCTTCCGTTATTGCTTCCGTTGAGAGCACTCTCATGTGGGGTGGTCAAAAAAGAAGTGTAAAGGGAAGATTTCAAGGGGATGCATAAAAGAATAATTCATAGTTAGGGAAGTATTCATGTGTGTGTGTATGTGTGTGTAAAGAAATAAGTGTTTGTGTATGTGAGATACATTTAATAATCAAATTTATTTTTGTGTGTGTGTGTACGTGTGCGCGCGCACGCGTATGCATGCTTACTTCATTATTGAGCAAAATGTCTGCATCTGTGATACATGATAGCTTTTTAAAATGCATACTTCATTTGGGTTGCATCTATGTTGCGTGCAAAGTGCTTGTCACTTCTTAGAGCTTTCGATTGCCATGCAGGCATTAGTTGGAAAAATGTCCATTTGAATAGTAGATGGGAAGACCAAATATGTCCACAACATAAAATATATATAAAGGCGTTAGTATTAGTTTAGTCGCCCTCTCCCAAGAAAGAATTATTGTAAGGTAAAAGGTTGCGACGAAAGTATTGAGGTGGTCATTGGAGGTGCGAATGCAACGTACGTTGAAGGTTTAAGGTGGCAACTGCGTATCTTACCCGAGCCAACATATTCGTGTGTATCGTGTCCAAAAGCTCAAGACATGCATACTCTACATTATCACATGTGAAGAACTGTTTGGTGGGTACTAGTTCATGATGCAGGAAAAAGTGATGGCACAAGCTGCGAAGGCAACAAGTAATGTGGCTACTTGTCGACGGCTCATGTTCGAGGACTTGCCATGCGAGGTAGATGCATTGGAGGAGCAGGTGCCAGAGGCGTGCAAAGCGTTGCTAGCGAAGGTCAAAGCAACCCAGGCGCTATTAGAGGGTACTCAGGGTCGTTCTCCTCCCGAATCACAGATTAAGGAGCCCATCAATGAACCTTCCAAAATGTAAGTGACTTCAACTGTGTCGTGATTTTTGTGTGTTGTGAGTGCCGTCGAATGCCATCTGCGTGCAATGCTACAACACTCCAATGCTCCGAACAACGTTGGATTCACTAACTTTGCCTATGCCAATGCTCCAACGTTGTTATGTACTCCAATGCTACGATTCTCATCCCCCCACCGATCTGTGCTATAGATCAATGCTACGACTCCCCCCCCCCCAACCTGAATTTGCACTGTGAGCAATGCTATGGCTCCCCCCCGGTTGATTTGCACTATGGATCAATGCAATGCCCCCCCCCCCCCCCCAAAAAAAATCTGCTAGGTCCCCGCGCGCTTGTGTAAGGCTCAAATATGTACCCCCACATAGCCAATCGAAGAACACATGTTTTCCATCCTAAGAAGCATCAAAATACCAAGAGGTAGACCCAAAAAAGAAACAACCTCAAAAGCAGGACCCACCAAAGTTTTCGAGGTCAATGTCACAATAGGGGTGGGCAGTGTAGACATCGACATTGTTGTGCTCAACGATGTGGACAGATTCTTGCATGAGGCATGCCATGCTGGCCTTTGTTCTTCCGACAGGGGGGGCACATTGTTTCACCTCCATTTACAGATGGTTTGCCGCATAACCGCACGCAACATCCAAGGTGTCAACAAACTCATCCAAAGGTACATAGGTTGGGACAATGGCCAATTGGGGGGGTGATTATATGGAAGAGCTTGAAGCAAAAGAACTTACACACCTTCCATGGAATGCTTGGGTACTGCATGAAGGACTACGGCAAACCTCACTTCCGAACCACTTACAAAAACATTGAACCAGAGGACATGAACATTGGCATGGACATGTATGCACAATATGATGCAGAGGATGTCCAGAGTCGTGTTTGCTTAACAAGCTCGAACATATTTGAATGGGCATTCGTATATTCGAAGTACAATATGGGCTCCCGATTGGTCACAATACTCGACAAGTGCGTCATTTGCATGCTTCGCACCGAGAAGTACTACCTCTCTACCTCATGGGTGACCTTGTACCAAGGACGAGGCATGGACTACTCCCGTACATATTCCTTGTGACGCACCATGGTGACACCCACGACAGTCACACTTTCAAATGTGGGCAGTATTTTATTTGCTTCTGACGTCCCCACCACACGGCCACAATTGGACTAGCACTTGCGAGGTACCTAGCGGGCCACTCATTACTTTGACATCAATCCAACCAGATCCCCCGTTGCTATGCGTATCGCCTCACCTATCGATGTTCCTAGTCCTATCAGCTCCGGTGATGCTAGTCCAGTGCTTGAGGTCATAGTAGACACTCCAAGCTCCAGAGTCGATATCCCTTTTGAGTGCCCATGCAACCCCGATCGTCGTACAAGAAAATAGGCCATCGTGCTGTAGACTCCCAACGATAGCGACAGTGACACACCACCCCAAATTCACTATTTTATACCTTTGATCCTTGTGCGATGAAGGGGATCCATATTGCGTAGCGACACTAGCTTGCATTGTGCTACTTTCCATTTTTGTTTTCTATAATGCGCAAGCATCATCTCCCCCCCCCCCCCCTAAATATTTTTCAGAAAAGAAAATTTTATTTTTTGGCATGTGAATTTTCTATGCGCAAAATAAAAAATACCGGTGTCTTCGGTCCTGTGATCGGATCATGTGTCAACCCGCTACGATTTTTTGAGCATAATGTACCCATAATGTAATAAGCACTTAGGTAGAAGCAGATAGGTATATATAGAAAACCAAAATTAGCACTTAGGTATTGGGTCAAGTAGATATCTTAGCAAATTAAAACAGGGCCTTGATGCGAGATGCAAAATTGGGCACTGGGAAGAGGTGATAACAAAATTGAGCTCAAGGCTCTTGGCTAGGTCCTCGAAGCCCTTGGCGAGCTGTACCTCATCCAAGCTCGTTTGGAATGAGCCATTGCCTGCCTGGGCCATGGTTTGCAAGATGTGCTTGAAAGGGTCATTGCCCAACATGATGGTGTACGGCACTAGCCTCACATCCTGTTGCTTCATCCACCCCACCAAGTACACAAGATCCACACCGCCATTGTTGTCCCCGTCACTCAAAAACACCACCACCAGGGTCTTGTTTGCCATCTCCGCACCTCGCATGGATTCCTGCGCCAGTTGAAGATCCCTGTGCCCAATGGTCGTCAGACCTGCAGACGTGGCCACCAAGGCTTGTTCTACTTCTTCACATGGGTCCACAATTCAAATGTAATGCTAGTATGCCTCATGGGTCAACTCATCCAGGAGCACATCCCTGCCTAGCCCAGAGCATTTCGAGCTGGTTGCTATGTGCCTAGCTCCATTGAACAACTTCTCTATGCAACACCCTCTAGTTTAACCTAGACATGGCACCAAATGAGTATGTCCTCTTGTCCTACTTGCGATTACTACTGTCAGCTTCCTTTTGGGCATGGAGGTTTACATAAGACAGTGCATGGCAACATGCCTAAGATGAAGTTTGTGTCTGAAGAAAAAGACATCGACATACAAGATTAGAAATATGCATGCAGAGTCTAGCAAGGCTGAGATGTGCATGATGCATTCCAAGGCCATTCCTCACATCACAGAAATGCACTGCATTCTTGTTGGTATGAGGGCTACCAATGGAGGGATCATTATGCAGTAGGCTTTACATTGTTCGGATTATGGTGACACATATATATAGTCAAAATTCCCCCTTTTGCCATGGAAGCTGCGTGTCTGTTTGCACATGTCACACCCCTGACCCCTACCTACAGCACTGCATAGGGCAGAATTTTTCATGCCAGGCATTCCTTTCATGGTCACCCCACTCCAAGGGAAACACACAATCATTGTTGCAAGAGGGTAGTGCACACTTCATGCCACATATGTGCTGTCGAGAATTGCAACGATGGTAACCTTCATGGTCGACCCTTAAGGAGCACGTCTTACTGCAGTTGGACGCCTTTGCAGAGAGTACACAAGGTTTGCCGCAGGTGTGCTTCCAGCGCTTGCAATCGTGGGTTCCATCATGCCCAACGGGGTCATTGCATGCAAGTACCATCCAGCCATGATCAAACTGGTCAAACATCTACTCTTTATATTCCTCAACACAAAAGGTGCATTCTTCTCTGCAATTGTGGCTTCCTAGGCAAGAGTGATAAGAGGTATGCCCTTTCTCTAGGATGCATTTCAAAAAGCAGCTCTGGCATTTGCAAGAACAGACGACAAGCTTGTTTTTCATCTCAGACAGTCAGGCAAGTATTTCCAGCTGTAGCTTCTGAAGATCACTATCTTCTGGGAAATCTTTAGTATTGACTTGTAACCATGCAAGCACCCTATTTCTCCTCATCTCAACCACACCAGCTAGGAAGCTTACATACGATGATAACCAACTCTCATCAGTTCCTTTGTGTTGGACAACTCAGGCAAATGCCTCCTTCAAGGGGCTCAGTATAACTCCCACGGCCTCATTCGATTCTGCAGCCAGCTCCAAACCCGCATCCGTAATTGTCAGAGTCTGACCTGCTACATGTATGGGCTCATCTTTCAACTCCACCTGACTATCAAAGTTCACAAGCAGCATTCCATCCAAGCACTTGCCAAGCCTAAGAGCACTTTCTAGATGCACTCTGATCAAGCTGAGCCTCATGGCTATTCGCTTTGAATCTACAGGAGCTCAATCTCTTTGCGCTTATTTGGGCAACCACCAGCTTCAAGTCCAGCATAAAGCTGCAGCCAGTATTGTGTGTGGGAAATAGTTTTTCAATTGTTTCTCCAATGTCAGAAATGCTATCATGAAACTCAGGGTGTTGGAAGGGGGGCATTGCTGCAATCTCTACCTCCCCCCCATGCATAGTGGTAAGGAAGTTCTCCTTGGACTTGTTGCATATCTGATGGATCTTTTCACAGAACTCATCCTTGAGATCCTCCACATTCGAAGCATCAACATCCTTGGTGGACATATAGAACAAGCCCTTGAATAGCTTCACATCAGCCTTCACCAACCTCACACCATCCTGAAACCGTTGTCTCTTTATCTAGATGAAAATCCTGTGCACACACAATAGATAGACATGAAGACATGAGGAAAGGACATGCACTTCAAAATAGGGAAATCAATTGTTTTTCAGTGCCTTAGAAGTGAATACTTGTTAAAGTGTGCACAGTAACTCCTTGTTACAGTGTGCACAGTAGACCATGGAAGAAAGCAAGGGAATGGAGCAAGCTACCTTCTTGTTGAATATGGTCACGTTGCTGATAGCAGCATTTAGGATGGAAAGGAGCATGTCCTCCTGCTCATGTCGCTCAAAACTTCCCAGACCCTCAAAATATAGCAACATATGCATGCAATCGGGTTCACAGATGGCAGTCATCCACTTCCCATCTATGCACCTTCCTCCTGCTACATCCAGCAAAGAACCAGCCAAGTGATTAAGAAGGTAGGACTTTCTACTTCTTTGCTTGCACATGGAGGATATCACTTTAATTCCAATCAGCAAGAACTACGTCTTTGCTGGGAACAAACTCCATCCACACAAGCTCTTTGCTTCCTGCAAACTGTGATAGCTGAATTTCAATGCCTGTCCAATCCATACACTAAAAAGACTCATCAAGGCGGAAGGCCTTGAGTGAACTAAGGCCCCAATCATACATGGCCATGAACCTTGAGGCCTCATCATACACCACCAAATCAAAACCCCTCTTATATTGCCTCATAGGATTTCTCCCAATAGAGAAACTCCGAGCCTTGGGCACACATAAATGTGCAAGTCTGACTTATCTTTAGCTACCACGTCAAACTGTAACACTTGTCCTCCCTTGAGTAGCACTACCTTGCTGAGAACCTCTTGGCTTGGGTCAAGAACCGCTAACTCCAATGGCTTGCTGCAGGAAGGAACCATTGCATGACTTGATGTTTGGTTGGTCCAAGTCTCTCTTATCTACTATCAACTCAACAGCTGTCCATGTGACCATTTCTTTTTGAATCTCTTCAATGTCATAGTTTAGAGTCATCTTGGTAGATGATGAACTACCCCATGGGATCCATGTAGAAAAATCGGAGAAACCTTTATTCGAGAAGCCTTTCAATCTCGCTCTCAACCTGTCCTCTTGAGACTGCGTCGAGATTGACACCCGCTGCTTCATTGCTTGTAGCAAGCTGGAAAAGTCCTTTTCCATTTCATTCTTGACAACTGTAGCCTCGTCCCTGAATGAGTGCATGTATGTCTTGCTTTACCATGCTTCTTATCACATCCAAAAGTCCATCACATACGGTGCTATACAACCCCCCCCTGTGGACATGATCTTATTGTGCATAGATGCAGATGATGGATCTGAGGGGGGGTTCATGAGGTGCTCTATTATCAAGGAAAAGCTTTCATCTTTGATGTTCTTTTCAAAGTTAGCTTTAGACCATGTCTTCACATGCGAGGTTAGAAGAGTTGTGACGAACTTCTCACTCAATGTAAGTTTAGCACCAAGCTTTTTCACTAAATAGCTGGCTGCCATCACTTGTTTCTCCAAGGACGGAGGCAATTTTTTATCCCATCCACAATTTCATACCAAGACCCTTTTCAGTGCCACTTTGCTTCATGCAAACGGACCCTAAAAAGGGGAATCTAGGCTTTTCCTTCAAGTTTTGCATGCTATTGTTACCATGACCTTGTTCTCCACACCCGTGAAGATAACTGGTTCTGCTCTACCCTCACTAGAGGCTTGGCCAGGCTTTGGACTGAAGTATACAGTGTACGTCACTTCCTTGCTCTGGTCTGTATTTCCACCCGGCATGGTCTGTATTTCCACCCGGCATTGCCTTAATTGTGACCTGCTGCATGAAGCAAATGGGTTTTGCAGTGTTGTTACCACCAACCAAAAACACACCATAGGAATGACTTCCATCAGGGCTGAGACTCTGCAGGTTAGCACCACTAAACAACAATCTACCATGCTGCATACTAGGTTCACTTGACCAGATGCTACAAAGCTCCTCCTCCAACTTCAAGAGTTCTAGTAATAAACAGGCACCATAGTCACAATCCACCTTGCTGACATTGCAACACGGATCATTTACTTTCAACTCCTGATCATTTCCATCAGCAGCTTCTTTAACAGCAATGTTTGGACCCTCTGAACAGTGGTCATTTGCTTTCAGCTATTGTTCATGTACGTCACCAGCTCCTTTGCCAGATATATTTGGACTATCTAATGCGTTGTGAAGCACACTACCTGCACCATTATCACTATCCACCTTGACTGCAGAACAACAACCATTTGCTTTCAGCTCCTGATCATTTCCATCATCAGCTCCTTTGCAGGTAATATTTGGACCATCCAATGCATTACGAAGCACATTTTCTTCCCAGGGACGTCTTTCTAACAAGTAATGTGGCAGTACACAATGCACACCTTTCTCTTTAATGTTTGAAAATGACAATATGAGAAGCATTGCATACAGTTTCCAATCATGACATCCTAAATAGAGTAATTCAGAGGTTTTTGAATTCAACATGTTGGTGGATTAATTTAATAGATCATTTGATTGGAATGCCTTGCCCCTCTACCAAGCCTTCCTACCAAACTAGTGTGTTGGATGCTCCATTCACTTGCTACTTCAATTTTGTTTATAGTTTTTTATGTTGTCCTTGGTTTAATTTGTACACGTGTTTCTATTATGTTACTCATTTTTCATTCCTTTACACGCTTGAATACATTTGAATCATACTATTTAAATCATTTTGCTTGAATTTTCTAGCATCCAAACGTTGCTTCCAAGCCTCTTTGGCTTCATTGTACTCTCTCTCCAAATCTTCTTTTCACATGACCCACAAGAGATTGACAAAATCATCATCTCGCAAGGTTTTTTTCCCAAGGAAAGAGAACTCACTCGCGTACTCTGCCACAATCAAACTGGAGGGTTGTTTAATATACTTTTTTATCATGCCATTGAAGAAGATATCTTGGTTGTCAAGGTACATTTTCTCTAGCTACCAACTATGCTTAAGAAGCAATGTTCCATCTTCTGGAGGGCTAGTCTGCATGAACTCCTTGGTGTTGCTTGTCAAGGGTTAGGACAAACATAGGTACATTGCTTGTTGTGCACTGATGTGTTGAGTATTGAGAATCACATTGTTGAACTTGTGTATTGTTTCATTGGTAGGTATTTTCCCATTGAGTGTTTTGTTCAAAAGTTCCAAAGTGGATGTAGTTTGATAATCCTCTCGAAGTTTTGTTTATCCTTTTGATCTGGAAGTTCTTGCTCTAGTGGAAGTAATATTTGTGTGGTTCACATAGGAGCCCTTGGAAAATCCAAATCTACATCCTTTGCCACGTTTATTGCAAGTTTTCAGGTGTTTGTGCGTCTAAAGGTCCTGCCTTGAAGGTCCTGCCTCGGCAAGTCTAGTAGTGAAAGGTTTGTTGTTATGTATGTCAATGAATCTAATCACCTCTTCGTCAGAAGAATGTCCATAAGCTGGTGCATTGTCTCTGCATTGTTGACCCACAGCAAGCCATGGTCATGCTGGCTACCTCTGTTCAATCGAGTATGTGATGAAGAATGAAGGAGGCCCCAATTGCCTTAACATTACAAACCAGCTTTTCTTGAGCTTGTGCTTATAGTCCAATGAGGTTCTTGGGCAAGTGAAGTCACTATATCCAACGTTTGACTGCAATAATTTTTCAATATTGCGTCTACAATTGCATCTCTGGCATGCAGTTCTCACCAACGTAGAGGAAAGACCTAATAGACCATGATTTTCACTCTTATCCTTTTTTGTGAGCTCCCATTGGGTGACTTTTTTTTACGGTGCAGGGGGATTTGGTAATCTCTTGTGTTTCTAATATGTTTGGGAAGTCTGTTAACCGTAGGAACTCACCCTTAGTATTTTAGGGCATATGCACATAGTAAGATGTCAAAGGGGTTGTCTCTCTCGACATCCTCTTGCAGTTGCATTATGCAATGGCTATGGCAATGGAATGAGTACGATTATGGTAGTAATTCCTATGTATTCTTTGCAAGTGTGTGTGTTTAGATTTAAAACTCCAAATTGGATAAAAAGTTTTTTTTAAAGGGAAACATATGAGGAAAAAATGTTTAACACACCTAAGTTGAAAAATGCAATAACCAAATTTTACAAAAAAAAATCACCAAAATCAAGAATTTTCAATAATATTGAGTTTGACAAACATGATATTGAAAAAAGATGTCAAATCCTCAAGCAGTCTCTATGTTCCGAGGTTAGGGTCCACTTACCTGCCACCATCCAAACAAACTAGATGTTAGAACATCAAAGTTACGATTGGGTAGATAGGTAATGCCTATTTTCCCCAGCTTGTTATCGCTTTACCTATAGGAACATCAATAACCATATGGATTCTTAGATTATATATATATAATGTTTAAGTCACAAGTGGACTAAGGATCAAATGAGTGCATGGGTTGAGAAGGGATTAGTGAAGGTATGGGAGGATTAGTGTGCTTGGTGCATGGGTTGATTAAAAATATACTGTAAAGGAGAGATTTCATGGGGGGTTACAGAAAAGAATAATTCATAGTTGCAAAAGTATACATGTGTGTGTGTGTGTGTGTGTGTGTGTGTGTGATTCTGTGAGATACTTTTACTAATCAAAATTTGTGTGTGTGTGTGGCCCACCCCCAACCCAGAGGGTAAGACCACATGGTGGGGAGTAAGCCCACCACTAGGTAATGCATGTTTTCCCTAGCTTGGTATCACTTTACCTAGGAACATAGACAACCATATGGATTCTTAGATTATATATATATATATATATATAATGTTTAACTCACAAGTGGACTAAGGAGCAAATGAGTTCATAGGTTGAGAAGGGATTCGTGAAGGTATGGGAGGATTAGTGTGCTTGGTGCGTGGGTTGATTAAAAAGATAGTGTAAAGGAGAGATTTCATGGGGGGTTACAGAAAAGAATAATTCATAGTTGCAGAAGTATACTTGATTGTGTGTGTGTGTGTGTATGTGTGTGAAGAAATAACTGTTTCTATGAGATACATTTACAATCAAAATTTTTTTGTGTGTGTGTGTGTGTGTGTAATTTCATGTTTATGGATTTCTCCATAAACATTTTGGCGACCATGATAGCTTTATGAGAATGAACAATGATGATTGCAACTATCCCCACTCCAATGGTGAAGCTTTGTGGCAAATGCGGTAATGCAAAGCATCGGTTTGGCCAATTGCTTGTATTGCCAGTATTGTGTGGAATATGGCATATGTTAGAATATTGTGCCAATGTCTTGAAAGGCAAGCTTCGCCACACTAAAAGGAAGCTTGAAGAGTATGCTGATGAGGAGGAGGAGGAATGTGGAGAAAAATAAGAGAAGTTTAGAGAAACCTTGAGGGAAGCATGCAGATGGCATAGAGAGCATGATCAGGGGAGGAAGTATCTCAGATCAAGAAGTTGAGGAGTAAGGCTAGAGCATTGGAGGACTAATATGAGGATTTTTTAGAAGATGGGGAATACAGTTGGCCTTGTCATATGCAAATGGTATAGCCAAGGAAGAGAGAGAAAAAAAAGAGAAGGAAGAGAGAGAGAAGAAGATAAAAGAGGAGGAGGAATGGAAGAAAAAGAAAAAAGAAACCTTTGTTGAAGTGGTGAGTTTCATAGTTGTGGGATCTATGAGATGGACAAGGGACAACGCATGGAAGAGGATGGTGTCAGTGGAAGCCAGGATGGTGGAGATAGCCAAGAGATATCGTCATCTTAGTGATTTCCCTTTCCGTTGTAATTCCCTGTGATGATGTGAGCTCTCACAATGAGATAGTTATTCCTACATCCATGGACTTGGAGAGTGTGGAAGATGATGTGATTTGAGAGTATTTTTCCTTTCTTGATTTATCAGTGCTGGTGCATGAGACATTTCATGCAAACATATAGATGTGAAAGCTGAAAAAGAGGCAATGGAGTTTGCCACCGGACACATACATGTAACTGTGGAAGCTGGAGAAGAAGAAATGGAGTTTGCTACCAGACACAAAGATATGTGCAAGCCAAAGTTCGGTAGTGAAATCGCATGGGTGGATTCTCATGTGCGATGAGTGGAAGCAGAAAAGTCAAAGTTCAAGGTGGATTCCTTGTATTTCCTCCTTGTTGCAATGTGTTGTGATCATAGTCAAAAGAAAACATATGAAGAGGATGTGGTCATCTAATGCAACTTATGTGGAGATGTATAGAGATGAATTGTCCAAGAAAGACAATGATGGCTCAATCGACGAGTTGGTCATAATGATGGGTAGCCTCATTACTACTATGCTCGATGAAGATGGTGAAGAGGAAGGCTGAAATTTTTAAGGCTTATGCTACACATGATGGTGAAGGGTCAATTATGGAGTTGGTTGATGCGGTGGATTATGGTGATGTTTCTTTCCTTATGTCTTTTCATGAACAAAGACATATAGATGCTCTACTTATTTCTTTGCCATACAATGAAGAAGTATTGCATGATAGTGCTGATAAAGAAGAATATAATGTTATAAAGAGGAGTGCCATGACCGAGGGGCTTGATGCTATCTGTGTGGAGGTTGTAATTGAAAAACACGAGGGGCTTGATGCTTGCCGTGTTTGCATGGCGGATTCCAATGTGGTTCCATTCATGGAGCCTACTTTCATATATGATGAGGAGTATATCATGGATGATGTATGTGATACTTCCCATGTAGATGCATTGGTGAGTTATGATAGTGTGCATGCACTTGGAGAGGTTCTTGATGTGGAGTCTTACATGCAACAAGAAAAAGAGCCAGTGCATGTGATCTCAGAGAACATCTATGTGGTGTTAGTATTGGTCCATATTTGGGATGGACAGATCCTCTACACTGATAGCCACTCTTACCAGTGTGCTATCTTGTCAGTGTGTCCTATGGGATACACATTCATCTTGAAGGCATTTCTCATGCTTGTCGATGCATAAGGAAGTTGGAGCTGCATAACTTTTATGTCTTTCTTTACAGGATGCAGCGATTGAGCAATCATGTGCTCACATAGACCCATTCATAGTTATAGAGGATTCTATGGGTTTGATTCCCATTGAGTCATTCTATGCTCATGATGATGACATTCAGTGGTTTGACAGGTTGCTTGGCAATTATAGATCTTTTCTCAATGATCCTACTATTGAAGAGGTGGATGCAACTTGGTTTGATACCTTGCTAGATGATGCAAACCACTGGACACAAAAGGAGGCTCGCATTGAGTCCATACAGGATGGAGATGTAGTGCTATACTTTGTCTTGAAGCACTCACTTTTGTGTTTCTTGGTAGCTTTCTTTGGAGATGATGTACCAGTGGTACAATTGAGCATACTAATGGTACATGTGCATGTAGCAGATGCAGGAGTTCATGGTGAGGCCACTCCGTGTCAATGGAGTGACAACATTCTCCTTGATACATGGTTTTATCTTTTTATTTTGTATGATCATGTATGGTTCATTCTTTATTTGATGGGTTATTTGCCCTGGCATATGAACAAGAACAAATTGATGTAATTTTCATATGAGAACCTACATTTCCTTTACGCAATGCAATAAGTCTTTTTGATAGTTCTTGTAGACAAACTATGTTTTGAGGTGGACTGAACCTTGGTACTACACCAAGCTCTTCTTTCTATTCTTCAGCATAGTCTCCACTTGGTGCAGGCACTAAGTTTGAGAGTCTATTTGCACTATTAGAAAATTTGACTTTAGGAACTAGGGAATAAATGGTAGCCTTGTGTGGATTCGACTCTTATTTTCAAATCCACCGAGTGTGCCAAGTGTTAACCATAGGAACTCGGAACTTACCCTTAGTATTTTATGGCATATTTACATAGTAAACTGTCAAAGGGTGTGCATGTGTGTGAGGGTTGTGTCTCTCGACACCCTCAATTGTATTGTGCAATGTCTATGGCAATGGAATGAATACGATTATGGCAGTAATTCATGTGTATTCTTTGCAAGTGTGTGTGTGTGTGTGTGTGTGTGTGTGTGTGTGTGTGTGTGTAATTTCCAGTTTATGGATTTGTCCATAAACAAAGGCCAACTCCTCACAATGCTTATCTTTGAAGATGCTTAGAGGTGAGTAGGCTTCAGAGGTGACCATTAGTTTATCCTCGAACTCTACCACATGTTGGCTAGTGTATATGCCATGCATGAGGGTGTCAATGTGTAGATCTTCTCCTTTGGCAATGCAATGCATCCCATCAGGATTATTATCTTCCATTTGTTGAGCTGTTTCAAAGCTAGATATATGCTCAATCCACGTTGGGCTTATCTTGACGTTGCTAGCTTTGTAAAGTAGAATATTAATTAGTTCAATTAGTGCATGTATTGTCAAGGTGGGTTGAACTAAACCACTAATGTAGTTTTGGTTGTACTCTAGCTTCCCCTTAATTCCTACCAAAACTGTGGCACTATCTGATAGAAATCGTGGCAATACTCGTGGAGCCCTATTGACGTTTGCAAATGCATCAATGAAACCTCCATGGAGTCCATATTGCCCTTCATACGATAGGTCCCTTATTTGCACAAATGCAATCCAAATTGAGATCAATCGAGTTTCGATGTCGTTCAGCATGCTCATGTACACTATGAGCATGTGCAGATCTTCAGAAATGATGGTGACAACGGCTCTACAGAGACTATTTCCCCACCATAGTCTATGCATGGAATCAAAAGACCAAGGATTGGCTGCAGGCTACTTCAGTTCAGAGTTTCGGAGTCCAAGATGGCTCGCTGGCTAAGACACTACAGGTGACTATAGGTTTGCAGAGGGTTAATTCGTGTGCGCAGAACGGTGGGACTGTTGATCTGCAGAGGCGGCGTGATAGGATCTCCAAGTGCCTTTGTGTGTGCTACCTTTGTAAATTCACTACTTGCTTCGATCTCAAACTTTTCCCATATAACCTCTTCCTCTCCCCCAAGACTACATATTCCTCAGATCTCCCTTGAGTTTTCAAAGGAAGACACCATTAATGATTCCATCAATGAGCTTCAAGAATTGAATAATCCAAAGCGCACACCCACATGGGAGTTGCAACAAGATACAGATAGGATTCCCATGCCTGGTACTCCCATTGGTGATTTTTTAAGGCAACATCCAGATATGCAGTCAAGAGGAGGATGGGACCTCTTCGAAATTTCAATGAGTATTCACCAAGCACAAATCACTCCAGACATTAGCAAACAAATTGGAGCCATAGCCTGCTTGGTGTAGACCAAAGCTACTCAACGAAAAGTACCTCCTTGAGAACTTACAAGCTCTATCTTCCTTTCAAATGGATCCCACATTTGATGCAGTACCTTGTCGCTATTGGTGGGATGCCAATCATCATGATCCAGATAGTGTAGCTGCTCCTTGCAATTGGCCATCGCTAATCTCAATAGAAACTCCAAGATAAAATGGACAAGCAAAGAAACACTCATTAGAGCCTTGGACATACATGCATCAATTATGCAAGGTAGTTATGATAAAACACTCACAAAAAGTGAAAAATACAATGAAGCCTTAGCAATAATCCCAGAGGTGTCCCTCACCATTGATGACCATTTACCCAACCTCATCTTCAATCCAAATCAATAGATAGATGCTCAAACAACAAGTCGCCTCTTTCAAAGATCCATATCTCTTCAAGGGCATTATGTGTGTTTGTTTAAAGAAATAATTGACACTAGCTTCTTAAAAACTGAGCAAACAATCTATGGTGTTCATGGATTACAAGGAAAGGATTGACAATAAGCTCACTCCATCTATCACCATCACGATGCCATCTTTACCATACTCATTGTGTAAAGACAACCGTAGCACAACATCATTTGTAGACTCAATCATAACCCAAACATGGGTAATCAAATCGGTCCAGGGGAGTTGCTAACCCTATGGCAACAAGGGCTAGAAATGCACTCTAGGGCAACAACGATGAGAGCATTTTGTGTGTAGAGTAGTGGGCTAAGCTCACTTATAATATCTTGAGCCTGAAAGATGGTATGATAAATCTTAAAGGATGAGGATATCCAAAATCCTATCAAGAAAATATCCAATCATACTTGCAAAATCATGATCTAGAGAGAGAAATATTAAATCTAGAGAGAGAGAGACTAAAAGCCTACAATTTTTGAGGCCCCCCACCTTGTATAGAGACCCAAAGGTCCCCCACTTTTTGTAGAAACCAAAAGATCCCCCCAAGAGTGGAGGAACTCTTGTCCAAAAGGCCTCCTACAAAAGAGATCCCATGCTAGAGGTACCTATACGGATTGTGTAGAGACCAACATGTATAAATATATCTCAATGGAATGAATCTCCCACTCTTTGCGGTTCAGTGTTCAAGCTCACTATTTTGTTCATATGATTGATCTCCATTGCATCCATGCTCTCTTACACTATCGTGTTCTAGTGTGCCCTTACCCTTGTACTCCCTCCTCCTCCTATCTCCTTCTCCTCCTCCCTCCTCCCTCCTCCTCCTCTCTCCTTCTCCTCTTCCCTCCTCCATCTTCCTCCACCCTCCTCTTCCTCCCTCCTCTCCCCTCCTCCAACCCTCCTCCCTCCTCCTTCTCCTTCCTCCTCGCTCCTCCTCCTCCCCCCCCTCCTCCTCCTCCTTCCTCCTCCTCCTCCTTCCTCCTCCTCCTCCCTCCTCCCTTATCCCTCCTCCTCAACCCTTACCCCTAGAAGTCACAAAGGATACTAGCTCTCCACTCCTCAACTTTGGACTCCTCCTAAACCCTACAATCCTCTCTGAACCCTGGAACCCCTAGATAACTCTCTCAACCCTATCCCCTTCCGAACCCTGCAACCTCCTTCTAAACCCTTGAGCTCTTGTGGATGCGCAAGCCTCCATCCATCATTGTGATCTAGCACTCTTTCTCATCCATGCATGCATGAGATCTACTTTCCACGCTTTTAGCCTGCACCTCACCAGAACACGACCCAAGGACCTATGCTACACTTGTGAACACCTATGCTACAACGAGCATCGACATGCCTGTAGGTGACCAACACCCTCAGAACCTACACTTGAAAGAAACAGTGACAAAAGTGGACCTTTAGCCAATCCCTTCATGACTATCCAGTCATTGAAGCTATAGGTGCAAGGGATCCACTCATCCAATGCATTTCTAGTGTTGTGGAAGACAAAAGAGGTCAAAGCAGTGCATGGTCTTGTAACCATGTTCCTCACCATACTTGCAGAGGTCACAATAGCAAGAATGGGACTCCTATAGAGGGCGGTTTTGTTGACTCTGTGTATGTTGACTCTGTGCCAATAGGCTTGGAGGGAAAGATTAGCTCCAACAGAGGAAGAGGAGAGGGAGAGGGGGTAGAGAGAGAGAGAGAGAGAGAGGGGGGGGTGAGGGGGGTAGAGAGAAGCTGATGTAGAGAGGGAGAGAGAGATAGAGACAAAGGAGCTATTGTAGCCAAAATGAGTAGAGGAGGAGAGTCCAGAGAGCAAGAGGGGGCAAAGGAAGAGGTGGTAGAGGGCAACTGCAAGAGAGGGAAACCCCATATTCAAAAAATGTAGGGAGAAATAGGATGGACCAAAACAATGGACCAGAGAAAGAGGGCACACCAGCTAGAGAGAGGGGGGAATCAAAACTCGCCCAAGATAGCACACCTGAATGCCATTTAGGGCTAATTTGGGGAAGGTGCACAGGGGAGGAGGGCTAAGCATGGGTTGAGGGGGGGGAAGATACTTTTGGTGGTCGGTACCATAAGTGGAACAACCAATAGGGGCTCTTTGCAGGCCTGTCCACATACCATTGTCCCACATCTTAGAGCACTCTCATTGGTACACCTCAAATCCCTCCCTAATCCCTTGAAATTAGGAAACACTAATTGGAGTCCCTTTTGAGACTCCATTCCTCCCCTAATATGACTGCCTTGGGTAATGAGTAGGCCAAATTTTACTCTAGCCTTCTAAATTTTAGAAATGCCATCCTTATTTTGAAGCCCAAAATTTTTTAAGGGCTTCTAATGAAGCTTTGCATGGCAAAGAAGGCCTGTAAAATACAACACTACCTAGGTGGCCAAGCATGTGATTAATTGGTGGCTCTAATTTTGATAAATTGAAGATGGCTCATGACTATTTGGATGTCACTATTGGGCTTGCATACGTGCAATCAATCCTCCAGTCATCAGGATGGATCAAATTTTGACTAATTAAAGATGCCTCGTTATTATTTGGATGATTAAGTAGAGTGCCAATGTTACTATTTAACCGTGGCCCCAAACTTGGAGAATGCTATTTGGCTATTGTGCTCCATGCTTCCCACTTCCATCTCTCATCAGGTCATGTGCTCACCTACTCCTCCACTCCCCAGCTCTGCAATTTGGTTACTTTTTTCCATGGTCCCTCCTTCCATCTCTCATCCGTTGATCTGCTCATTTGACCCCCTGCACTGCAATCTATCTACTTTGCTCACACTCTCTCCTTCTAGCTTTAATCCACTCATTTTCTCCCCTATCTCACCCACTCTTTTCACCTCTTCATCATCACCATGCCAAGAACCAAATCCAATTTTCAGCCCCTTGTATCAATGTGATTGCCATCTTGTCTGCATTCTTGTACAAGGACATTTTGTTCCGCTTGATAGGAATTGAAATGCCTACTCTTATGCATAGTCTTTGTATTCTTCATTGTTAGTTTGTTGAACATCTCCACATCCTCACTTTACATGGCATGTGCATAGCTAGCATTTTTCTAGATGTATACCTTTGAGACATTGAAAAGGGCTAAGGATTTTTATGTGTCTTCTTGTATCATTGTCGGTCTTGGATTTTGATGCCTACAATTGTGCATAGTATTCAGCCTCTCCATCAACTCCCCAAAATCTCCACATCCCCTCCAGTGACTCCCCAAAAATTTGTACATAGCAAGCTGGCCTCTGTGAATAGGATAATGTATTTTTGTCTACTAACAAGTCTCAATGAGGCTCTCAACCAATGATTTAATTACACAATATCCTCTTTGGATGTAATATCTTTTCTTTAACTTTTGCTCAATGAGGCTCTCAGCAATGGCTGAGTTCTTATCCTTGCTAGATGTAATATCTTTTGTTTCAAATTTAATATAAGAACAACTATTATGGGAAAAGCTGTCTTTGGATGTAATCTCTTTTGTTTAATTTTTGCTCAATGAGGCTCTTAGTAATTGCTGAGTTGTAATCTTTTTTATTCAACGTTTGCTCAATAGGGCTCTTAGTAATGGCTAAGTTGTTATACTTGTTGTATGTAATCTCTTTTTTAAAACCTTTAATATACATAATACTATTATCATAGTTGTTGCTGGTGGTAGTTGTTGCCTGGTAGCAATCATTCTTGGTTGCAATCATTGCACAAGAAATTATACTAAAATAGTTGCGAGAACCAGCAGGATGGTTTCTTGGTTTAGGATTAATTGTAACCAAAGCTCCAAGAACTATCAAGGTGGTAGCGAAAGGAAATACATTCTCCTTGGTTTAGGATTAACTATTAAACACTTGTTTTAAACTATTAATTGCACTCATTATAATATAATAACAACATAGTGTTTCCGTTCTGATCATGCTGAGCCTTCTGTCCATCTTCTCTTAGGATGTCTTTTAAGAGTATGTGTAAGGGAACTCTAAGGCCTATGAGCCTAAAAGTTGACAGCCACCTGATTGCACTATAGTCGTCTCTCTATGAGATTGACAGCTGTTGCGATGAGTGTGATCAACGGCTTGCTCTAACATGCATGTGTGCATCTAGGGGAGTCACATGTGTGTGTGTGTGTTGTAGAATCACACCTAGTGCTATGTGGTGTCTTAGTGTGTAACCTAAGTGATGATGTAAGCTCCTTTGATTTAGGCCAGTCCCACTGATGTAGGGGCTGATTGCCATTGATATAGGGGAGGTGCCTACACCTACCTCTCACTCTATATAATGGAGGATGTTCCTTCATTCTAATACAATGGATTTTGCCTCACTTGAGCTCTCTCTATTTGTACCATGATGCAAATATTCTATCCCAGTCACTTCTACATTTGGTATCATAGCTAGTAGGCTTTGGAGAACTCACTTTGGGAGTGCCACCTCATCATCTTCTCCATCACCTCCTTTTGAAGCTTTCTTCTTCCTTCCTCTATAGAAATGGCTTAGCTCTATTCTCTCCATCCCTTGCATCTTTTGCCACACCCTCTTACCTGAAGACTCTACCCTATGGGGCCCACCTCTGGCTCAGAGCATTCCTCCAGAGATAGTCTCTATCACCGGCGCTGATCCAAATAGAGGCTGACAACGACTGATTGCACAATTCCATGTCTGTGCTCACCTACTGCGAAAATACTTTAAGCACAAGTTAGGCTATGCCTAGAGCTTACTGCTGGTGAATTAAGAGGGCCAATGCTTGCTGTAGTGAGGAGAAATGAAGGAAAGAATAGTCGAAGAAGGTGCAGCTCTCCCAGATAGAATGGCACATTATTTCGCCTAAGCTCTATGTTGAATCTACCTTGGTATTCAAGCTTTAGTTTTGCATAGAAAGCCCTCTCAAACTCTTCTCCAGTTGTGTGAATTCTACCCTCCAAGTTGAACTAGTATTCTGTAAAGCATTTTTGGCAGTTGGAAACTTGATGCGAGTAAATGCTAGGATGATGTTTGAGGAATGAAGTGATGCTAAGGTACAGATCAGAGAATGCAATTTCATATTAAAATTGGGACTAATCTCTTGTCAAGATGCCAAGTTCTGATTGTTCTTCCGATGCTAAGCACTTGAAGAAGATTACAAGAAGGACAAAGTTCAAAGTAAAGAAGACCCTGGCCAAGAAACTTTGGGAGAAGCCAACTAGGTATGAATATGCTGAACAATTAGGCTTTTTTGAATTTATCTCTAGCAATATACATTTGTATGGTGAGGGAGATTTCTTTGTTCACAAGATTAGTCATTTTGTAAGAGAGTAGACACTGCCTAAAAAAGGTAAGACCCTCTCATGGCTACCTATAAAATTGACAAGTTCAATGGCCAAGGCTTTCATACTTGGCAGATGAAGATAAATTTTATGCTTATGAACGAAAATTTATGGGACTTAGTCAAGGTAGGAACTCAATCCTCTCAAGAAGGTGAATCAACTACAACCAAAGGTAAAGGGAAGGCCACTGATTCTACTTCTACAACTACGGATGCAAAAAGGATAGAGAAAGCCTATGCAATAATTGCATTAGGTTTGGGAGATGATTATGTACACCACATTTCAGATTTGGAATCCCCGTTTGAAGCATGGCATAAGTTAGACATATTATTTGGTGCTGGCTCTCATACTTCCAAATTAAATCTGAAAATTAAGTTCTTTGAACTTAAAATGGAGGGAGACACTATTGCTGCTCATGTCAATACTATGAGGAGTCTTATAACACAACTAGCCTCAATTAACTCTCGTGTCACTGAGGATGTTGCTATGGCAGTGCTCTTAAAGAGTATGCCTCAAGACTTTGACTATGTGGTTACTACTTTGAAGAATCTTCCTCAACCCACACTAGAGGGCATCATCAGCGCTTTGCAAGAAGAGGAAAGAAAGAACACTTTAAGAATGGGCAAAATGCACACAGAAACACTTGCAGTGAAGTTTTCAAAGAGCAAGTACAATGCATGCAAACATTGTGGAAAAAATAATCATCTTGAGAAGGATTGTTATAAAATCAACCCTTGCTCTTATTGTGGTAAGAACAATTACTCAGAGAAGTTTTGCAATGAGAAAAAGAGGAGTATGACAAATCTGGTTGAAGAGAAAATCCATCAACAAATGAAGCATCAAACTTTGTGGTAGAAGACAAGGACTTTTCCTTTTGAGCAATTTGTCTTTGAATTTTTGTTTATCATCACTTGGTCAAATTTTGAGGCTCTCTGCTTGGAGTAGTACTCCAAAAAGAATGCTATGTGTTTTGTCTTTTGTAAATCACCTTTGGTTACCATATGATGTAGGCCATGTGCTGTGTGTTTGGTCTATCCCATTTTTGTAAACCTTGACGCTTGAGCACCTTTGCTAGCATGAGATCCTAGCCATAGATTTATCTTTGACCACCATGAGATGGCATGTGTGACCACCATGAGATGGCATGAGAAACTATGAGACTAGATGTATCCTTGACATAGCAAGAGGCAAACCCTTGAGGGGGGGGTAGATTGGGATAGGTGTGATCAAGGGCTTGCTCTAAGGTGCATGTGTGCATCTAAGGGAGTCACATGTGTGTGTGTGTGTGTGTGTGTGTGTGTGTGTGTGTGTGTGTGTGTGTGTGTGTGTGTGTGTTGTAGAATCACACCTAGTGCTATGAGGTGTCTTAGTGTGTAACCTAAGTGATGATGTAAGCACAAAGGCCCCCCACATGGGAGGTTCCTTTGATTTAGGCCAGTCCCACTGATGTAGGGGCTGATTGCCATTGATATAGGGGAGGTGCCTACACCTACCTCTCACTCTATATAATGGAGGTGTCTTAGTGTGTAACCTAAGTGATGATGTAAGCACAAAGGCCCCCCACATGGGAGGTTCCTTTGATTTAGGCTAGTCCCACTAATGTAAGGGTTGATTGCCATTCATATAGGGGAGGTGCCTACACCTACCTCTCACTCTATATAATGGAGGATGTTCCTTCATTCTAATACAATGGATTTTGCCTCACTTGAGCTCTCTCTCTTTATGCCATGATGCATCTATTCTATCCCACTCACTTCTACAACAACTACCTAATTGCATTGTAATTGTCTCTCTATGAGATTGACTCTTCTTTTAATGTATATAGTAATAAGAATTTCCAAAAAAATAAATAACATAGTGTTACAACCACTGGGTTGGACTTAAACCTACCCGATGGCATGCTAAGAAAATAATTTAACCTATTTAAAAATGCAATTGGTGATATGGCTCTTGCGGGGTTCCCTTTAGGGGCAAGGGCCATATCAACATGCCACTAGATATATTTGGCATGTCTATATCGCCCTTGCCCCTCCAAGGGACCTCAAGGGCCATATCGACATGAAAGGAGACCCCTCAAGGGAAAATGATGCAAAAATTGTGAGCAAAAAGACTCTATCATTGTGGGATTCCAACACGGGTCTCATGTGCCTAGCCAACTAAGTTCTAGGTGGTTGCACAAGGAAACACACTTTCCTTGGTTAGTTCTCACATGTCTCATAGAGAGACAATTAGTTCTCCATAGAACTAGTGTGGTGGTTTCCAAGCCAACGTCACCACCTTGTCAGCATTGATGGTCATGAATCTAAATGTTCATGAATGTAACCAGTCTAAACTAGTGTGGTGTCACAAATCTAGATCAAGTTCATGGATTTTTGCGAGTCTAGATCTGCATGCTCAGACTTTTGTGAGTCTAGAACAATGCAAAAAAGATGACAGGTGCAGAGCTGTGGATAGAAGATAGATGGCAACAAGCTATAGGTAGATGATAGGATAGACAATGGGTAGTCTGATGCACAAAGATGCAGCACTAAGACAACATAAAGGAAGCCTGGGGCGCCATCTCAATATGAAATATGTTACTGCTCTCGTTGAAAATCCAGGGTATGGGGGGGGACAAGGTCCATATATAATATGCATGTATTTCCTTTAAACATTTTAAATATGCAAGGGAAAAATATGGAAATTTTGTGTCCCTCCTCCCACAAAATATAAGGTATATATCTTGAAAAATATGCAAGATTTTAAGATTTGTACATATTTTTCATAATATATGAGGGCAAAGGAGAGGGTCTTTTGGATGAGGGGGGGTCAAACAAAAAATACACTAAAATGTGAAAACCCCTCTTCTTTCAAATTAATGTAACTTTTTCATGTGTTATCCAAATTTCAAGTTGTAAAGACACATTTAAAGATGTTTTAGCATAGAACACAACCATTTTAATTTGAATAATTTCTACTCACGGCATATTGTTAAATTCATCTCATACTCAAGATTTGATAGGTTCTCTTACTAAAGGGAGTTGGTGCCCGAGGAAAGGAGGATAGAACTATTCATGTAGTGACATGTGTCAAGCTCTATGGTGTTTAGAATAGCAAGTTTTGATAGATTATGTCTCTTTATTGCACCAGTGCACAAATCATTACGTTGATAAAAATTCTAGCGAGAGTGCAAGTCTTCCCTAAATTCAAAATCTCACCCACCAGCGCATCGCATCGCAGTCCCACAATTGCCCCTAAAATAATTCCACAATTAGATACACCCAATTATGCATTGACCCATTCCATTCTTGTTTCTAGCTATAACCAAAGTGGTGGCAGTTCTCTCCAATGACCAAAGAGTGGAAAAAATGCTCCTAGACCTTTCATGGATGGGCAATCTACCTAGTTCTTTCCATGTGTGAACTGTATAATGCACATTTGAGTTTAACGCTTACAATGCTTTTGTGTATATTATATATGGGATGCATGCCCAGGTTGGCCAAGCCATGGAAACCATCTTGTAGGAGTTTTGCAACACCAGGTCAAATTAAAGAAAAGTTGAGTAGCTCAAGCTCAAAAACTCACTTTTTGATAATACAAACGTGCTTATATATACAAAATTCTTATGAATTTTGGTCTTAAAAATGGCCTCAAAGCAATCTTTCAAGCACTAAGATTTTACTATCTTTTCTTACAAGAATCAGCACCTAGATTTTAAGCATTTGTCTCATTACTATCGAATAGGCTGACTAAGTCTTAACCCAATGAATTGTACTTTTTAAGATGGTATGCTTTTAGGTTGCATCATCTTAATAAAAGGTGTCCATTCAATTGATAATAAAGTAGATCACTTCTTTCATTTATATGATTTTTGGGAAATTCTAAGATATAATCCAAGTTAGCCTTTAGGATTTCCCTTTATTTAACAGCTTTAAAAAATTATTTGTGTGTGGGTTGACATGTCTCCATTCAGCTGGCTATTTACAACCATTATGGTGGTGGGTGTGGCTAATTTTTCCTGTCATGGTGATTGACATGGGCCACTTTGCCTACACTATAATTCTAGACATTGCAATGGTCGATGCCACATGTTCCTCATCCCCAAGCATGGCAGTTGCAGTAGATGCACGTGTTGTCTAACAAGCACGATGGTTGGCACTATAATATGTCCTCCACCAAGAATCTTGTCGATGGCTTGAAAGATGCACTAGTGCCATATGCAGGCACTAATGTGTTGGTCATAGTAGATTAAGTCTACCTAGTATGCCACCATCGCACAATAGATCTGATGACATAAGTAGTGTTGGTGCAATAAATGAGGTTGCAACGAGATGGCGAATGGTAAAACATTGTGACCCACTCGCTGATTTTGTAATCCCCTACCAATGCACATCGTATCATGTCCTAAATTGGTTCGACGATTAGCAATACCCGACTGTGCATTAACCCTTCTACTTATTTGATTGTATTAGCTACCTATGAATTCGGTCCAGGTTGAAAACTATTGAAGAGAGTCACAAAGTTTTGGATGGCATCATTTTTTTAACAAAGGCTTGCTACAAATACTTGGCATGACGCAATTGAAAACACATGGAATCTTCTCAGAAGGTAAAGGAAAATATAGATCCAAGATGAGATCAAGAAAAAATAGAGCCACAATTAAAGCAAGTAGGATGGATGCTATAAAAAGGAAAATCAAGGGGTAGAAAGTGCTGCCAAGCAGGGCAACACCAAGCTCAAAGTGTAGTTAGTCACACTGCTACAAAAGAGGTGAGGATTCAAGAACAAGTTAGGATGAATGAAAGGAAGGTTTATCTTAGAAAGAGGTAGGCAAGTAAATTTGCGACACCCACCAAGGAGACATTAAAAAAGAAAGCAAAAAATGAAGAAATCTCCTAAATTCTAAGGAGAAACATGAAATAGTAGAGCTTCTTCCTTTGAAGAAAGTAAATAGATAGTCCTATAGTACTTTCAAAATGAAGAGTTAGGAGGGCTAGGGATAGTCCTATAGTAATTTGTTAGTAGGCTCTTGAACAAAGGCAGTTCAAAACTTTGAAATTTCTACTTGGAATCCCCTTTAACTCTAAAGGACCTGAAAGAGGAAATAGAGGTCATGTGGTTGACAAAAAGACTCCTAGAGTAGATAGACTTTCTATTGGCTTCTATAAGGTTTTGTAAAGTCTAATTGGACCCTATCTCCTATTCCTTTGGCACAAAAGAATCTCTAACAAAAAAACTCCCAAATACATAAATAACAAAAAGGTAAATTCCATTCTCAAGGATGGCAATAAAAGGAACTAAGAAGTTAGAGGTCCCTAACTAGTTACAAAATATTTGCAAAATCACTGGCATTGAGGATTTAGAAAAGAATGGATGCTTGGATACTCTATTAGAAGAGATTCATCAAAGGTAAATGTCCTTTGGAAGACATAATCGAGTATATGCATGTCAAGGTGGCAAATTTTTATCTGGTTGTGTGAAACCTTTAGGAATTAGTCTAAAATGCGCATGGGCTAATAATTTAAAAGTGAACTACATGTAATCTTTAATCCTAGCTGAGTGAGATGGACAACTAATCAACAATCGTGAAACAAACTTGGAGTACATTTGCAATTGGTGGGGGTGAATGACTAAAGCCTTAGAAATTTTTGTATCATTGGATGTCAATGCTCTTATTGCACCCTCAGTACTTGTAATCATGTGACGTACCAACTGCTTTACACCCAATCTATGTTTTGCTATGTCCCTTTATATGGCAATGGTTGCTGATACATGGCATGGACAATGTTTATTGATGCATGGTCATGGCATAATTTTTTAGCACCCATCACATCTTTGATTTATGGATGGTGCATGAATCTCCCCATAATCTCAATCTTTGTTTCCAAATCAAGAAGTTGTGTCTTATGAGAAAATATTTACCATCTCCAATGAGTATCTCCACATTGAATGGTTGAAGTATTTCTCTCTAATCATGAAATCTCCCTCTTTTTACAACTAAACCAGCTTTTAGCATTTTGTGGTGCCATGTGTCTTTTATCAACTATGCCACATGTCATAGTGCATAAGCCTCAGAGATAACAAAATCTTTGCCGATGTTGTCACTTCATCCAATTTCTTTGAGTCATTGCAAGTGCCTTTATTCTTGGCTGTTGCTCTTTAGGACTAGAACTATGTAGTCAGGGCTGCTCTCTCGTTTATGGAGCACTGGAGCTACTTGAAGTCCATGGCACTGGTGTTGAGACACATGTGGAAGGTTGGCTGTGGCGTATGGAGCTTGGCGGTCGGGTCGTTCTTTGAGCCACATCCAGTGCTAGCTAGAGACTGAGGTGCTTGAAGGCTCCAAATGATGTAAGGGATTTGGAGATGTGTCATGGTCTCCTATTGTAGCTGTGTTGTGCTATCGACATGATGCATCAATGCTACCAAAGCAATTTCTATTTGGGAGTTTCCCCTCCCGGTTGTGCAATATAATTCGGCTTGCCTTTAATTAAAAAACAAGGTGAGCGACGTTCAAGTGGCTTGCCCTGCAGCAAGGAAAAGATGGGAAGAGATTGAGAATACGAGAGAGATAACTTGGATCCACACCAAGGAGAAGAGAGAGAGAGAGAGAGAGAGAGAGAGAGAGAGAGAGAGAGCTTCCTTTGAAATAGAAAGAGAGAGAAAGAGGAAGGAAAAGTTTCATCATGTGCCACCTATTTTTTCATAAATTAAGAAAACAGAATGGGCTTTTTCACTTCTTGTAGCGTCGCCTTCACTTAGTCCTACCCTTCAGGCAGGCCAAAAAAACAAAACAACGGCAAAGCTGGCCCTCAAAACAAAACAAACAAGGTGAATTGGATTCAACGAGCCTGCCCAACACGGAGGAGACATGAATGACCAAAAAAGGAATGATGCTAAACAAGTAGATGTGGCACACAGCGAATGAGATCACCACAAAATGAAAACGCCAAATAATTACATAGGAAAAATATTTTTTCGTTTTCAAGATTGAAACTCGTTACTAAGACCTACCCTTATAGGGCAGGCCAAAAACTCTTTCTCTCTCTCAGAAGCTCTTATATCATTTGATCAAAAAATCATTATTTGATCAAACAATCATGCAATCTATATATAGAGAGGTAGCACATCTCCTCACTTTATAGATCGGACAATTTGGAAGCTGGATACATGGAGGACTGGCTATGGAAGATCAAGTATGTGGTAGCTCCCATGGGGGGAGGGGGGCACATGTGGCTCAAGCCATATATGGGAGGTGGGGGGGGGGGCGGGGTGTTAAAGATAGTGTAAATTGCACTATCCACATAGGGAATAGGGGCAAACCCTAACCCTAACCCTAAGGGGTTCACATGTATATCTTCATGTTCATTGTAAATACACTTAGTGTACATGTAGCTATATCGTGTGCACTCTTCTCTCACTTCCACTATCCTGATATCAGAGCCGATGGTGCTCCCACTCCCTTCATAAGTGTCAAGCCCTCCTTGCATGAGGCATCTTACATTGAGAGAGTTTTCCGTCGAGAGAGAGTCAAGCCCTTGCTTTATCAGGCCACACAAGCCCTTGCTCCGTCAAGGCACAATCCCTCTCCGTGAAGCACCTTCATCATTTTCTTCATCCTCTCAAGCTGTCATCGTAGAGCTCTTCTCCATCTCCGATTCGCATCAGAAAGCTCATCATTCCGAGCAATGGAGAGTTAGATATGTGTTTGAGAAAGAATTCTGTGATTCATGTTCGAGAGAGATTTCATTTTAGTTTCCCTGAGATTACTATTATGTGAGAGATGAGAGAAATAGGGAGATTCCCTTAGAGTTCTTTGTGGTGAGAAGCCTTGTTCTGTGAGTTTTTTATGTTTCCTTGGGGGAAAGAGTGTTTGGAGTGAGAGTCTCCAAAGAGACATTTCTATTCCTGAGAGAACGTTCTACTTAGACTCAACCAAGCTGCTAGCACAGCTCAACAGCGAGCCTATCTACAAATGCATCTTTTGGGTTACTACAAGTACCCACTTGAGTAGCCGACTGAATCCTCCATGGCCATCTACAGCCCCAGCAAGCTACTCCATTGGCAGCTCAAAAACATGGCTCCCTTGTCCGCGCCTACGGCCTATGCAAACTTAAATGGTCTCCTTACAGATCCTCTACTTCTCAATGCTCCTCTGTTGCTCCATTGCTCCAAGGCTTCCTAGCACCTCGCCACGCCTACTTCAATAGAATGACTATGGGTAAGCTCCTCCTATAGAGGCAGATGCAGAGCTTTGGTTGAGAGCTGCCCGACTTCAACAATGAGCCAGTTCCCCAGTCGACAGGTCCGAACAGCCAGCTTCTCCACGACAGCCAGCCGGTTGTCTAAGCAACTCCACATGTAAACGGATGACTTGCAAGCGCCCTCAGCAAATGGCCCTTCAGCCTGAAATAAAAATCCAACAACCTCTCTGCAGGATGGCCTGTGGGGGTTGGGGTTGGGGCTGGCGATGGCTATGGCTACCGCCATATGGGTTGTGCGCCGTTTTCATCGGATTGCCCAACAAGCAGCCATCCAAGCTCCACAAGTGCTTTTGGCGCTACGGTTGTTCCCAAGATCCCTGAGCTTGAATGTTGTGACGATCAGACGGGAGAATTACGATGTCCAAGGATAGAACATATCAGAATGGACTAGAGGTTCGTCAGAAGTCCGAATGTAGTTGCTAAATGAGCCAGCGAGATATTGCTTCATTGGCCTCTCTTCTGAGACGATATGGTAAAGCCAAGAATCTATCCGACGGTAGACGTGTGCATGCTTATATCTGTCAGTCCGGTAATGAGCGCAATATCTTTATAGCCAATTGTCTTGTTGACATGTACGGAAACTGTGGGAGAGTGGAAGATGCTCGAGTTGTATTCGACAGGATTGCTAATCCCAATGTGTACTCATGGAACATACTGATGAAAACATATAGCCAGAATGTGATGAATGCATGTACTGTGTTTGACAAAATTCCTAGTCCTGATTCGTGCTCATGGAATATACTGATTCAGGCATATGCCCAAACTAGGAATTTGGAGGCCGTGACGAGCCTTTTTTGCAGAATGCCTCGGCGTACAGTAGTTTCTTGGACTGCCGTGATTACAGCATATGCCCAGAATGGGCATGGCAAGGAGGCTTTGCATACGTTCCGTCACATGCAGCTCGAAGGTGTTGAGCCAAACAAGATCACTTTTGTGTGTGTTCTTGAGGCATGTGCTTGCATGGAAGACCTAGAAGAGGGGCAGGAGATCCATGCTGCTATTGTTGTCAAGGGGTATGAGCAAGATGACATGGTTGGGACGAGCCTTGTCGACATGTATGGCAAATGCAGGAGTTTGCCCAATGCAATGAATGTATTTGGTGGAATGCCTCGTCAGGATCTAGTCATGTGGACTGCGATGATGGTTGCGTATGTCAACAATGGTGAGGCAATGGAGGCCCTGAAACTATTTCGTCAGATGCAGCTTGAATGTATCAGGCCAGATACGGTTTCTTTTGTTTGTGCAGTTGATGCATGTGCGCATATTGAAGCTCTTAACGAGGGACAGAAGATCCATTCTGCCATTCTTGCCTGTGGATTTGAGCAAGGTGCTCTTGGGAATGCCCTTATCAACATGTATGGAAAATGTGGGAATCTGCAGGATGCAAGGGTTGTGTTTGGCAGAATGCCTCATAAGGATACCGCGTCATGGAATGCCATGATTACAGCATTAGTTCATAACGACTGTGGCACAGAAACTTTGGAGATATTTTGTCAGATGCAGCTCGAAAACGTTGAGCCCGACAGGATCACCTTTGTTTGTGCCCTTGATGCATGTGCCAGCATGGCAGCCCTTGAAGAAGGGCAGGAAATCCATGCTGCCACTGTCAACAGTGGACATGAGAGTGATGTTTTAGTTGGCACAGCCATTATCAATTTGTATGGCAAGTGCGGTGTTCTGCACAGTGCAAGAAGTGTATTTGAGAAAATGCCCTGTCGGGATGTTATTTCTTGGAACACCATGGTTGCAGCATTTGCCCAGAATGGGAATTGTGAGGGGGCTCTGGATATGCTTTGTGAAATGGTGATAGAAGGTGTCAAGCCAGACGAGATCACCTTTCTTTGCACTCTCGACGCATGTGTGAGCCTGAGAGCCCTTGAAGTGGGGAATGAAATACACAATGCCATAATCGGAAGTGGGTATGAGCATGATCTTGCATTGGGAAACGTCCTTATCAATATGTATAGCAAGTGTGGGCATCTGTGTGATGCAAAGAGGGTGTTTGGCAGAATGCACAATCGCAATGTTGTGTCATGGAATGCTATGATTACAGGGCTTGTTCAGAATGGGTGTGATGATGAGGCTTTAGATCTCTTTGATAAGATGTGCTGTGAAGGCATCATGCCTGAAAAAGTATCATTCGTCTGTGCTCTGGATGCATGCTGTAGTGTTGCTGCCCTGGAGAAGGGGCAAGAAATCCATTCAGTTATCATTACCCTGGGATATGAGGAAGATGTAGGGAATGCCCTTGTTGACCTGTACGGCAAATGTGGGAGTTTGAATAACGCAAAGAGCATGTTTGAGAAAGTTGCACATGAGGACACAGTCTCGTGGAATTCCATGATGGCAGCATTTGCCCAGAATGGGCATGGGAAGGAGGCTTTGGATTTGTTTCACAAGATGCTGCTTGAAGGCATCAAGCCAGACAAGATCACCCTCACTTGCATTCTAACTGCATGCAGTCGGACAGGGCAAGTTGATGATGGCTCTCATTTCTTCTTTTCTATGAGTAAAGACTATGGCGTTCCCCACAGCGAGGACCATTATGCATGCTTAGTTGATCTTCTTGCTCGTGCAGGGCACTTGGACGAAGCTGAGGACTTAATCAACAACATGCCACTTGAACGAGTGGCTGCTCGATGGGCATGCTTGCTGGGTGCCTGTAGGATTCATGGTGATGTGGATCGTGGAATACGTGCTGCAAATTTTTGTTTTGAGTCAGACCCAATGAATGTTGTCCCATATGTAATCCTGTCAAATATCTATGCTGTGGCTGGCAGGTGGAATGATGTAGTGAATGTACGGGAGGCTATGAAAAATGTGATGTAAAGCTAGTTGCAACCCTCCTACCTGGAAGAGCAAGGTAATATCAGCTGTAGGTAGCGTCATATTATTTCCTATGTTCAAGTGTTAGTGAAAACTGAAACATTTTCCCAATGCTTCCCCTGTTGTGCACTTACAATATCTCAGATTAGTTGGTCGCTGAAACATAAACATTGTGTCTGCATTTTTTGGAGGAGAAATTCTGTTAGTTCATCACAATTGGGACAGGTCTGTAATCTGATTGTGGTCCGCAGTTCTCGCAGACTGCTGACATATATTTGCCTAGTGATTTTGGTGTATGTAATTGGAAGTTTTTTTGAGCTTTGGAACCGTTGACGTTTGCCCAAGAAATGACAGTGCACAAATGAAAGAGGCTCTTGTTCTAGATAGTTCATTTGTGAGAACATAGCAGTTTATGAAAATGACAGAATTTCTCCGAGTTCTTATTCTCGCTATATGAAGACGGTGTGTGATTTCTTTTGAATTTCGTGGAGTGTCATTACTGTGACGCACGCACTGCCCGTTATTTGTGCTTCTGTAATCAGTTTGAAAACCTTTGTTTCAGCTTCTATCTACAGTGTAATGAGGGAATTGCATTCTAGAAACACTAGAGGAAATTGCTATTTGTGGAATCACATCGTTTTGCGCTTTCACTATTGTGGGATGCATTTCTAGAAACATTAGAGGAAATTACTATTTCTGGAATTGAGAGTACAAACTAGAAATCAGTAGACACTATAGAACCCAGTGGCCACCCAATCCAAGTATGTTCATTCTTGAACTAACACATAATCATCCATACTGGCAGCAAATAAAAACTCAGGGGTGAAGAGGAAGACTCTGAGGAAGTGAATTATGTCCACGAGTCTTTAGGTAGACCCACCAGTGAGCCCCCTTTGCAAGCATCAGACTACAACTCCAAGGCACTTGTTGCTGCTCTAGACAGCTTTGTTCGAGGCGGAAATTCACTTCCAGTTCTAGCAATAGCCGAGCTCTCTGAGTTCATGCACTTACGCTTTGCAATTGAGGGGAAGTTGCTCGTTAAGTATGGAACTTATAAGCCAGGGATGTTACATATCCTACATGTTTAAGGGCAGATTTCACTGACTATGTGACACTGTCACTTTGGTTGTACCCCACGCATATGTCCCTCAGTATAGAGATAGCCTGTCTATCGACTCTTTCTACCGTATGGAGGGCACTACAATAGTGAAGAAAGCAGTTGGTGAAGGTGGAACTTCAAGCGTCTCACTACATGATGCCACCACAAATATTGTGAAGGGAGAGCCATTCGATGGTACCATTACAATGTGGCCAGAGACAACTATCGCATGCGCTATGCCCCTTGGGCATCATCATTTGTTCGGACATCTTGGGAACAATATCCACAGTTGTCGGCACTATCACTTTCGTCATTATCAAGGAAGATACAGATAGCCTGACAATAGACGACGGGCCTCTTCATGAAGATCGTGCAACTGTAAGTGAACCTTTACTGTACAAACAGTGATAGGCTAATCAATCACAATATACTGTTTGTTTACGTGCATTTTTCAAAAACGTGTTGCAGCTTCATTTTGTTGTGGAGCGAAAGAGTATTTTGTCCTGATTAACGCAGGAGTACCACAAGGATGGAATTGTGATGTACACTTTGAGAAATGTTTCATATATGTGTGGCAAGAATGGTTTAGGATTTTTTGACTTCACTATTCCTGGACGGTCAAAAGAGGAATGAACTCCAGCATGCATTCACAAGCCAGGTGTTTGCCTTAGAATATGGGAGAAAGGTAATATATAGTAGCATGTTAAAGTATTGTTTGGTGGTTAGCACATCTGTACACTGACACCATTGTTTCTAAATTGTTGCAGGTGACGAGAGTCCTAAACTTCACGCATCTTAATGCGCAGTTGATTGACTACCAGTGTGGAGCTTGTGGTGGTGTGCAAGTTAGTCGCAAGCCAGGCCGTCCTTTTTTCTTCACTTGCGATTCCGTTCGGCATATAGCCAAGATTCCATGTCTTACGGGCCTAAAATTCTTCTTGCTGATGGGACAGATGTGTCTGTTGTGGTACGAGGCAACCACATTGACGCTATTTTGTCATTCCTGGATCTGCATAGCTCTAGTGTTGTTCATACTCGCTCACTTCTACTTGACTTGAAGCCAAGTGGGGCTTTCACGATCAACAGTGCTGGCTCAATCATTGCATATGAGTTGCACGCATGATGTGCATGTCCAATCCCTATGCGTCATGTACAAAGTTGCTTATATGCTCCATATCTAAATAAGTTGTACGTGTATGCTGGAATAAAGTAAATGATGGTTTGTCTACATATGTCTCTTTATCTTTGATGCCATAGAGGTTTGCCTAAAGTCTTAAAACCACTTGTGAAAAAGCCATGGAGTATGGCGAAGCACTCTTTCCCGAATATGATACTATTAAACTTAACGAGTTTAATATCCAGCAACCATTAAATTCAAACGTGATTCATAGTCTTGGCATATTGCTGAAAGAGTTCTCCTACAATCAACTTTTTGAATTACTATATGAAAGCATTCACAATGATGAAAGCCGAGGATCCCCTTCATTGTCATGGCCTTCGACCATTGTGCAACACGTTCTTTGATTTTCTTGAAACATGATAAAATTCAAAATTATTGTTATTTCATACTTTGAAATTCTTTTCGACACGATTTGATGTTTCATTCAAGTTACTTAGGTATGATGGGAAGACACTATCTACAATGTTTTTTGTAAGAACATCCCCTTTTAAAGTGCTACCACATGGCAGTAGATCAACGTTCCATACCCCATGTAATTGCTCAATTGATAGGGCATCAGTTAACATGAACATATGTTACATGGACAAATGACCATGAGAAAGACTTATACTCATTAGTTTCAAGGTATGTGTTTTTTGCCTACTGTGCAAGTAGCACAATTTTATGACAATGTCTTTCCACACAGATCCTACACATTAAAGGCAATAGAGAGAGAAGTTTTTTTTTTTAGGGCAAAAAAATAAAGTGTCTTTATTACTTTATAACATTTAGTACATGAAAAGATTTCACCTAGACTATTAGTTCTACTTGCATCAACACTTACATCATGGAATAAAAAAAGCTAACATCCTCAAAAACAACAAGGAGGGGCTTCTCAAAGGTGGAAGGAGAAGCTAGAGGTTTCCTCTTTGGAGTTTGAAACAACAACAGTAGTATTTGTAGAATGACCTAGAGCAGCACAGCAAGGCCTTGAGAAGGGTCAATAGACATAGTATCCAAATCTTGCCCTAAAATAGGTAAAACCATAGCAAGACCCTGGGTTTGATCAAGAAGGGCAAAAGGGAATTGAGCAGAGAAACCAACACAAGGAAACTGAATGTTGGAGCCAGGAGAGGAATTAAGTGACTGATTCATTAGGAAAAAAGGGAGCTCATTTTGGGGCCCTGTAAGAAATTCACTATTTTCTCTTTTCTCTCTCTACAAAAGCAAGAAAATATGGATACTTGCGTGAGAAATGTCAGTGTGAAAAGGAATAAATATATTCTTTCACATGCTTTACATTCAATGTTCATATAAGAGCAACACTTTTCTGTGCAGAATTTGGTGATTCTGACACCGTAGACGCGTCCGGAACGGCCCAAAACCCCAAGAACGGCATTGGAAACGCTGGAATCGGACATCCGGAGGCCTGGAAACGGCCAAAAAAGGCCGAAAAGTGAGATTTGCAGAAAAACGCGATTTGGTACCTTTCTGCCGTCTGCAAAAAGGTACCAAATCGCGTTTTTCTGCAAATCTCACTTTTCGGCCTTTTTTGGCCGTTCAAGTCTGCAAAAAGGTACCAAATCGCGTTTTTCTGCAAATCTCACTTTTCGGCCTTTTCTGGCCGTTCAAATCAGACGGCAGAAAGGTACCAAATCGCGTTTTTCTGCAAATCTCACTTTTCGGCCTTTTTTGGCCGTTTCCGAGCCTCCGGATGTCCGATTCTAGCGTTTCCAGTGCCGTTCTTGGGGTTTTGGGCCATTCCGGATGCATCTGCGGTGTCAGAATCACCAAATTCTGCACAGAAAATAAATTTTTTAAAGATTCAAATTAGATCACCTCATTAATGTGACATGCTTTTACGAACATATAGTACTATTTCTTTTTCTTATTTTCATCTTCTTTTGTTGAATTTTCAACGTTACGTTGGCCCACTCCTGAGAGCCTATTTTCTCTCTCTTCTAAAAGGCCCCAAAATGAGCTCCCTTTTTTTCTAATGTGAGGTATCCATAGCCAAGGGGGGGATTTGCTGGAGAGGCTAACCACAGTAGGATAGAAGGGAGGGACATTAGCATCTGGGGAGCACTGAGCATGGGTAGCTTCAGTAGAAATTGATGAGGGAGTGAAGAGGTTCTAAGAACAAGAGAGCTCTGTGTACTTGTAGCAACAATAGTGGAAGGAGCTTTGCTTGAAGGGCCATCAAGAGGTAGAGAGGATGATCTTGGAGAAGAGGATATCTGCAAGAAATGGGGTACCTTGGCATGTTCATCTGAGATGAAGCAATGACGTTTATGTCTGGAGATGTCTGCACTTAAGTCTTTGATTTTCAAGGTTGCATGCACTAATAAAGAAGTCAAGCCTTCTCTTTTCCTGTCCCACCATGAAGCAAACATAGCATCATTACAAATACCTTTATGATTAAATTGAAAATTATTTCTAGAGACCCAGAACTATAGAGCATGGGCCCTTATTAGAAACCAAGGTTCATGCCTTACTTTGCAAAGCATCCCCTAGTAATATGGCTTTCCAATTTATAGGTTCACCACACTCCATCTGAATGAACTTCCATACTCTTCTGGCATGAGGGCAAGCAACAAATAAATGAAAGACATCCTCCACAGAGTTAAGGCATCTCATACATTTGCCATCTCCTTTACCAATCCTGAGCCCTCTAGAGTTAGACCACACTGCTTTGTGAAGGATTAACCAAGCAAGACAAGACATTTTCTCCGGCACATTTCTATCCCAAATTCTGTGAAATCTGAAATACAATTGAGATCTGTCATCATTTAGTTTCCACCTATTGTTAAGGGGTCTAAATAAATCCTCCATATCTGCAGTGGGAGTTGGTATAGGCAGTAAAGAGGAGCACCCTACCCAGCTAAACTCTTTGTGTATGCAGAGGACTAAGCCTCCCTTCCAACTCACTTCTCCTTTCCATAAGTCTAGTCTTTCCATGATCAATCTCTGATGTTGTTTGGTTAGGGAGAACTCCCTTCTAATTTCAAGCCAAGATTTCCACCTGAAAAGCTCTTTATTTCAAAGTTGACCCCAAGATTAAATACCCTTCTTCAATAAGATAGCTGCCACTAAAAACTGCTCAGCTGTTAAAGTGTCCGATTTGAATATTGAGGACACCCAAATAGATTCAATGGCCATAATTGTTCCTTTGCCAGAGAAAAGAAGGAAATCTTTTATTTCTTCAAAAGCCCCCCAAATAGACTTCTACAGGGGACTCCCCTTGGATTTACAGGGTTCAGGGTTAAAAAGAGCAGAGATAAAAGGGTAATTTTTCCAATTTGGAGCCCTGCAAGGTTTAATATACCTGATATTTCTCAATAGCAGCTGAGCCCAATCCTCCTCTGGATGAAGTGATGCTTTGATAATCCAAGTAGCAGAAAGATTTTTGGCAACAGAAGAAATATCTATCCCCCCTAGTCCCCCTTCTTCTTTGGGCTTGATACAGTAGTCCAACCTGACTTTGGATATTTTATTGTTCCCTCCCCATAATAATGATTTGCACAATCTGATGAATCTGTCTAGACATGTTTTGGAAAGGGACCAACAAGAAAGATAAAAAATACCAATGGGGTAGAGGCGATGGTTAATAACCGGTTTCTTCCAGCCAGGTTTGCTTGGAAACTTCTCCATTTTCCCAGCTTCTTCTGAAATCTATCCATTACCCCGTCCCACCTCTACTTCATTGTAACCTCAAAGCCCATTGGAATGCCCAAAAGCCTGAAAATTGTCCCTTTTTGAATTTTGAGGCATCCTAACTATTGGAGAACCCCTTGCTCCTTGCCACTGAGTGTGTCATACCCTATTTTGGAGTGGTTGGCATCCTAACTATTGGAGAACCCCTTGCTCCTTGCCACTGAGTGTGTCATACCCTGTTTTGGAGTGGTTGATAGAAGATTCTGAGGCTTGACAAAAAACTTCAAGACAATCCATTCACATCTAACATCTTGATCAGTCACTTCTAGGGGTCAAAATGGTGTCATTTGCAAACTGCTGGCATACCAATTGTTTACCATTTATTAGATCTATTACTTTTAGACTTCCCTCTTGGATTTGACTTCTAAGAAGCCATCCTAGAGAATCTCCAGCTATAGCAAACAGAAGAGGAGCTAATGGGCAGCCTTGTCTGATTGATCTCTTAAGAAAAAAGGGGTCACTCATCTTTCCATTGACATTGACCTTAGTTGTAGCATTAGTGAGTAGAAGCTTGACACTTGACACAAAAGAGGGTCCCATACCCATGTCCTACAGAGATTGAATTATAAAATCCCATTCCAGCTTGTCATAAGCCTTATCAAAGTCAACTTTAAGAAAGCAAATATCCTGTTTAGTTTCTTTAGCATATTCACATCCTTAGCATATATTAATAATGGCTTCAAGAAGGTGACATCCCTTGATAAACCCCTTTTTCTCTACAAGAATCCATTCTTTCATTTTGCCTTGAATCCTAAGAGCTAAAGCTTTTGCAAAAATTTTAAAGCTGCAGTTTAAGATTGTTAAAGGTCTCCAATTCTTAATCTCATCTTTTGGGGCCCCCTTTAGGGATCAGCTTGATAATACCCCCATTAATGTGAAGGGAAAAAAATCTTTTCATTGAGCTTTCTTGCCATAATAGTAATAAATATGGGCCAACTAGATCCCAGAAAAACTTGTAAAACTCAATAGGTAGCCCATCTTCCCCAGGTGTCTTACCATCTGCCATGACTGCCACAACTTATTTCAACTCTTCCAAACTGAAAGATTTGTCCAAGTAGGGTAGATCAAAAGTTTTTATAGCATTCTTCCTTATAATTTGACATAACTGTCTTGCTCTTTGAGTGTCTTCATTAAGGGGACTTGTGCTAGGGAGCAGTTCCTGAAAATGATGCTGGATGTATTCAATATTCTCCTAAGTGTTATTTAAGTGGGAGCCATTTGGTCTTTTAAGGAGAGGGATCTCTTCTTGAGACCTTTTTCTTTTTAGTATTCTGAATGTTTCCTTAGTGGGTCTATCAATCTTCCTACCCATCAATCTCTAAAATATACTTTGGAATCATTTAACCTAATCTATTCTTATTTTCTGAGATCTTTTTTTGCACTATTCATGGGCCTCCACATCTCCAGATCTAGCTTTTTCTTCTGATGTCTTGATGTTATCCTAAATACAATCCATTCTTTGAGCTCTAATCTGTGCCCTTTTCTTTCTAGTTGTTCTTAGAATGTTATGGGTATCCTTGATAGCAAGTGCCCAAGCATATGAGGTTGCGGTGTGCTTAGAGAAAGCACTATACCAATCCTCGTTGATTAGATTTTGCACAATCTTTAGGTGGAAGAGCTTAGGGTCAACTTTAAACCAAGAGGGGCTTCTCTCACCAGAGCCAAAATCACATTTAAATCGGACAGGTTTGTGGTCCGACAAGCTTAAAGAGGAGTATGTTTCTACTCTTAAAGAAAGATGACGTTTAGTAAACTTTGGGAGACATAGAACTTGTCCAATCTAGCCTCCCTTCTATTATCCCCAACTTGACTATTGCACCAAGTAAAATCCCTATTTGTGCTCACATCAACCTACTACCAGTGATCTTTGCACTCTTCCCAAGAAAGCAATTCAGAACCTCTAGTGCATGTGCCCTTTTCCATTCATATGTCTGCCTTGCTCTCTACCATGTTGAAATCCCCCTTTAGAATGCAGTTACCATCTACACACTACATAGATTCCCATAAAGCCCTCCTTTCTATGGCTAAGTTAGGGGCATAAAGAGAGAGAACTGCTCATCCTTTGAATCTTCCTCACTATCTTCTACCTCTTCCATGGCATCTTCTCTGTTGACATCTTCCTCAAACTCTTTGAACCATCCAACCTCTATAACCATGTTATCATCTTGGCTGACACTGTGACTTTTCTCTAGACTCTCTTCTTGATCCTTGAGAGGTTCAAGAGAGTTTTTATTTGCTGTTTCTAGATGCCTGAGATTCTAGTCATTATCACTAACTCTAGTGATATTCTGAATATTGGTCTGGTTTTTAATAGGGGGATTCTGAACTTTAGGCACCCACTTTTCAGTAGGAGTAGACTGTTTAGCAGCAGTGGATTCTGATTCTTTAACTTTGGATCTCTTTAAAGGGTAGTTTTTACCACATGAGTGGATAGGCCACATAAAAAATAGGAGTGAGGAAGATTTTTATAAGTCAGGGACTATCCTCTGAAAACACTACCATTTCTGTTAAGGATAGTGAGAGTCTTAGGCAGATATCTCCTCAGCTATGTCCATATGTAGATCTGAGGATTTTTGCCTCTAGGATTAATAAAGTTTTCATTATCTACACCCAATACTTCTCCAAGACCACAACATAAAAAAGGAAGTTGGTTGCATAGATAAAGAGGTAGATCAGGGAGCTCCACCCAAACAGGGATCTTGGTTGACCTAGGGGGATCAGGGGAAAAGTCCTTGGACCACCATTTTAAGTACAAGGGTTGGTTTTTAATAGTCCAAAGACCATGCTACATTGCTCTAAAAGCCATCCTAGATTTCTCAAACAGAAAGACAAAAAAGCCTTTTTAAAGGAATCTTACATTCAACACATTTATCCCCTTCCTAATCTAGTTCATTCTAATCCAAGACTCAATGAAGGTAAGAGGAGGTCTAACCCCAAGCAAAAAACCCACTAATGCATGAGTTCTTAGCCACACTAGAGAGTCATGCAAAAAATTGTCATCCAAGAAAGCCATTACACTCTTATCTTCTCCATCTGTTTGATCCTATCCATTAGACTATTGTGCTCCACTAACATTTGGTTGTGTAGCATGCTTGGAGCATGCTTGGATTTTGAGACTAATGGTTGTGGGAGGTCCTCAACTTCTTCCTCGCAGGTCATGGGAAGCCTCAACTCTCCTTGAGTCTGCCTTGTATCTCGCCTCGATTGGTTGAAGTTAGACGGCCTCCAGTTGCATTTGTTCTGTCTCCACTAGCTCTGTCTTTGTCAGTTCGATTGGCTTCTCCTTCACCACTTGGAATGTGTGACTACTTGGTGGCAAGGCTAGCAGAGGCTCCTGCAGCTCAATCTTTACCGTTGCTTCCAATCATGTCTCTTCGGTTGGGAGTGCTTTGTGTAGTTCTCTGGAAGCCGGGGACCCATTTAGACTGGGAGTGCTAGGAGAAGGACACGTTCCTCGGGGAATACTGAAGAAGTCCCCCCCATGGCTTTTAAGGTGCATGCACATAAGAGGGGCACACAGCTCCTCCTCCTCTTCCTCCTCTCCCACTGCTGGGACTTGGTCGAGCTCCATAACGAAAAGATGATGGTCCATGTTCTTCCAAAGGATTAGTAACTAACACAAGGAAGTGCAACTCGTCTAATATATCCAAATTATCTGGCAGCTAGGGAGAAGCACGTGCACAGAAGTCATGAGAGAATTCAGAAAAGAAATCAAGTGGTGAGGTAAGTCGAAAGAGACATCTAGTGGGTTGATGGGAGATGCAGAGTACGGGTGTACAGTTCGAGCATCACCCACAAAAGCTCCTCTGTCGCTATCTCCATCATCCTCTATCTCCATCATGGTGGTTCCCATATATATTAATAGAAATAAAAGTTTACAGGATGCGAAGATCCCTTTCAATAGTACGCAGCAATGGTAATGGGAATGACATGATTCCCACAAACACTGACAATAGAATTGCCTCCACACTACCTCACTCAATCAAGAAAGTATGAAAGACAACAACGCTGCACTCGCTTCGAAAGTTAGTACGAAAAAACCATCCGTGACACTCGTTTCCCTTGTGTTTGTCGTAGGTCGCTAATGTTCAAACGTCGTTCAAACATAAATTAATTATGCTGAACGAACGTGTAACTAACTACATTATGCAAATCAGAATGACAATAGAGAACAACAATCATGATGATAAGAAAATATGTTCACTTTGCACAAAACAAGTGAAACTAAATAAGATGTCGATTCTTTCACATGCAAACATGAGCCTTTCAAACAAAACAAGCAAACTTAATGATATTGAAGCCAGATTGGTCACAATAAGAATCCCATTTGCCCAAATAAGGGAGTTGTCATATGATAGACAGTACGCTTGCATAGAAGCATCGTTAATATTCTTGCTGATATTGATAGAGCACAAAGAGTGCTTCCCCACTTCCTCACATATGATAGAGTTGTCATATGGCAGACAGTACGGGTTGCATGGAAGCATCGTTAATGTTCTTGCTAATGTTGACAGAGCACAAAGAGTGCTTCCTCGCTTCCTTATAGTTGACTCGATAGTACTAGTTGCAATAAGAAGAAAGCTCAAATACATACACAATTACATGAGTGGGAATGCACATCCAACATTAATTGTGCGTGCCCTAAAAGAGTTGCTAGAAACACCATTGTACAAGCAAATCAATGCTAAATTGAACCCCTTATGGATCAATCACATTCTTAACTTACAAGCCTATATGAAAGAACATGAACAAAGCACAAGTACTACCTTTAGTGAAAATGAAAATGAAGTTGAGACGGAGACATTGGTACATGGCATAAACATTGCACAACAAGTTGTCAGCTTTGAGGACAAGACAATTGTAGTCACTCCCTCTGAAGGTTGAGTCACCCCTAAGTATCTTCAAAGTCAAATTCTCGGAGGAGCCTGCATTTGCAACTTTGCTCTTTGGTTAACCATATAATTATGCAATTCCTATGCGAACAAGCTACCAACAAGAAATAGCCTGGGAACTGATAAATAAGGACCGTCGGTTTGCATACTCAATAGAGAATCTTTTCTTCAAGACAGTGAAAATTTAAGTGCACCAAGTCCTATCTTCCACATGGGTACGTATGAGAAAAGCACAACTAAGAGGAAAATCATTGAAAGCAAGGGATATGATATAAGACACAAACATCAAGAAGCTACTTCAATCAAACATAGGATACCGCGACTTCACATGCCTTCGAACATCTCTAGATTATAAGTTCAAGCTAAAGAAGAACTTGTTCGCATTGATATACCAATTGGGACGACCAACATTCTTCATCACAATCTTTGCTATAGAAAATCTTTGGGAACAACTCACTATGTGCTTGAAAGAACTTCAGAATATGTCAAATCCCTCGAAAAATAGTGCATCACAACAACCAATAAGAGATTTGATTAGATCATATCCTGTAACCACAGCAAGATACTATGTCCACGGGTTCCAAGTAATTAAGAAGTTGCTAAATCAAGACCAAACAATAATGTGAAAAGTACTTGACTACTTCTTCGTCTCACTGAATTTTAAAATGAAGGAAGTTAGGCTACTATGGATTGACAATGCTCCTGAGTATGGAGTCTCAACAAATGAAGACATTATTGAGTTTGTGGACAAACACATCACAATTGATAGTTCAAAGCTAACGTTGATAAATATGTACCTACAAACACATAGGCACAAAAAGACTTGTAAGAGATGAAACAAAAACTATAGATTTGGATTTCCTATACCCCCAAGGACAAAAACAAGCACTTTCTTTCCATTGGAATGCACACTAATAATACCCACCATAAAAGAAAATGTAAGAAGAATTGACTAGGTAATGGAAAACTCTTCCACTATAACTATGGACTTAGAAAACTTCTTCCAACATGTTGGAATGGCAGAAGAACAATATGTAGAGTGCCTACATGCAAAAGTAATGCAACCAACAATACTACAACAACAACAACCAAAAGACATGTACACGAACAACTTCAATCCAAAAATATCCAAACTATGGGGGGCTAACACAGACATATAATTTGTTTTAAACTCCCATGGCGTAGTTGCCTATTGTGGCACCAGCCAAAAAATGGTCATTAGAAGCATTTTCTCAAGCTGCTCTTCCAGATTATGATCCTAAATAACGTGGAGCCTCCTCTCCACCAAGGTTGTCGCCATCATTAAAAGGATTGAAACAAAGGGGCCAAAATCCATGCATTGTAGTGGCTTAAAACCTCATTTCTCACTTGTAAATTTTTGAGCAAAGGGGACTACGACTCTATCATACAATGGCAATACGATGAGGGCATTAACGACGATGAAAAAGACAAGAAAAGAAGCAGGTGGAATAAGGAAATGTGGATCGATTTTGAGGCTCAGTGTCGTGCCCTATGAATAGCTAATCCGAAGAAACATAGTTGTTGAGATTATAGGAAGAATCCTGATATGAGTATCTTCATTTCTTCCACCTGCGTGATGGTGGATAATCTCCACAGGTTGCAGTTGTCACTTAGCTCATTCACACAAACATCAGCTTTGTCAAGGAAACTTTGCTCATTCACACCAACATGGGTCAGCTTCAAGCTAGCTCTAGGTGCTACTCGACTTCAGAATAGGTGGCGCTTCTGTATTGGCAACCACATTATAGAACATAATCAATGGGGCAATGTTATCGGGAACCCAGATTATGCCCCCTTGTTATTAGCTTGATCAAACCTCTAGATAGCAAAGACAAAGGCCTAGGCCTACCCCCAAGACCACAAGATCCATACAAGGACTTGTATTTTTCTTTGGTCAAGGTGCAATAAGGTGTTTGTCAAAGAAAACGGCCAACTATTTCGTTGTGTTCAATAGAAGCAGAAGAAAGAGCAGTTGCCAGTCACAATAGGTACATATGAGGCTAGATGGCTCATCGGAGGTTGATTTTGTCTGGATTAGCAATGTAAATCTTTCGTCTTATATATATCAGTAAGCATGAACACATAACCCATTACAAGATCCCATGGTACATGATGATTGGGCAAATGATCATAACCCACTTTTGTTTTGTGTGTAGCACTTACACTCACCACACATCTCATGAAGAACTCTTTTTCCCCATGTTACGTATTCAGTGCCATCTCAAGTGTGGACTCCCACTGCTATTTATAGGGAGCGGATTGGATACCAGGGCCTGATTGACCTAGGCATGTGGGACTTTCCTTGAGCCCCCATACGCACAGCTCACCACGTGATGGGTGCTCGAGTCAAAGATATTAGACATCGGCTATCACTAGCCTATTATAGTAGCTCTGCATCATAACTTGTCTCAAGAGCCCACACAACTTCTATCATTTCCTTTTTTATCTGTTCTTGTAGGTGAAAGTTATTAGTCTTAGCATTTGCATTTATTGATAGCATTGTAAGTAGACCATACCAATTCTTGTATCTGAGGCATTTGTTTATAGATAGATAGTAGTAATATTGTATAAGATAGGACCTCTTTGAGTAATAGTCATCATCCACTTGAAAATTTTAAGAGCTCTTGGAGAGTGGATGTGAGACGTTGAGTAGTTTTGGATAAATTTTGAACAAAGTTGCAAGTGTTAAGAGTCTCATTAGGGTTTTTATATTCACCAATTCCAAAAATTGTTTCACCGAATTAACATTTGAAGGATAAATTTCAACATCACGTTGGAATACTAGCATTCCCCAATTTCCTCTATGGCAAAAATGGATAATGTCAATTGCATTATGGCATGAATAAATTGATACTAAAATGCCCTCATGCTAAGGACTAATGTTCGATTACAATCATGCTGAAAACTAAATGAAGGTACTAAGGTGCTAGATGTATGAGTTTGAAGCAAATGAGAAGATCCATAAGGCATTGGATCCATTAGGAACTAATCAATATTTTTCAAGCAAGGTCTTACTTGGCTTTGTGGTGTTCAATCTTCTCTAAAGATTTACCATTCTAAAATCTAGACTAAATGCCATGGTGAGACAATAATTACAAAATGTTTCTTTTCTTGTTCTCTTTAGGTGCTAATGTATTTTTCTATCACCCCGAGTTGACTTGGATCACATGGCCAACTTAGTGTAGGTGTGTACACAACTCAACAAGAAGATGCTCACTCTAGTAGTCCTAAGGTTGTTTTACTAGCTTCCTACTCCATGCAAGGTTCAAAAACAGAGTTTAATAGTAAATTACTAACAAAATGAGGGTTTTGTGCTACATTGGAAAACCGTACGAACAGGTGATATCTCATTCAAGTGGAATTGCGAGTAGAATAGAAGTACACCACAAAGCAATGTAAAAGAAAATGTATTCCTTCCAAATGAACTGAGTACAATAGATCATGGCTGCAAACCAATAGCAAAATCCCTCTCTTTCTCTGGATTAAATATGGCAAAGGGTTTGACCTTTCATCTCCCAATCCAAGGTGAATGCTACCTAAAACCGACCTTGGCTGAGGAGATGAAGGATAAAGGGTTTCACCTTCATCCCCCAAGCCATTATCTCCCCTCAACCAAGATGACAGATGAAGGTGAAAGGATTGACAGATGAAGGTGAAAGCCTTTGCCCTTCATCACCTCAACTAAGATAGGTTTTAGAGGATGATGGTGAAACCCTTTATCCTTCATCTCCTAAGCCAAGATGGGTTTTTAGAACTGATCTTGCTAGAGGCAATGAAGGCAAAGGGTTTCACCTTCATCCCCCAATCCTCGGTTTTGAAACTGATCTTGGGTTAGGGGATAAAGGCCAAAGAAAATTTTAATGTTTGGATTTAAATTTCAACATTGGTTTTTAATTTCTCCAAGATCGGTTTTGGGTAGCCTTTTCCCTTTATCCCCCAATTGAGAAATTCAAAAACCAATGTTGAAACCAACCTTGGGTTAAATTCAACATTGGTTAGGGATAAAGGCTAAATTCAACATTGGTTTTTTAATTTCTCGTTTGGGGGATAAAGGATTTAAATTTCAACATTGGTTTTTTAATTTCTCGGTTGGGAGATAAAGGGAAAAGGCTACCCAAAACCAATCTTGGAGAAATTAAAAACCAAGGTTGGAATTTAAATCCAAACTTGAAACCATTTATTTTTTTCAAATATTTTGATTTTGTAAAATACATAGACAAATTATGTAACTACCTCCACCAACCGATCTTGGTATAAAGCTTAAAAAATAAAGTTAAGAGCAAATTTTGAAATTTGTTTGAATTCTTCAAAATTGGCTTAAATTTTTCATGTTACTATATTTGGCATAGAGAGAGAGAGAGAGAGAGAGAGAGAGAGAGAGAGAGAGACTACCTGTGTGAGAGAAAGAGTGAGAGCATGTGTGTTTTTGTGTGTGAGGGAGAAGCCGAGAGAGAAAGAGAGGATTGAGAGAGAAGGAGAGAGAGTGAGAGAAAGAGAGACGAGAGAGAGAGAGAGAAGGAGAGAGGGAACTTGAGAGAGTCGAGAGAGAACTTGAGAGTGCCTACCTCAATGGCCTGCAGAGGCAATCTTGGCGATGGCTATGGCATAGCAAAGTAGCCCTGTTAGATATCAATGCTCCACTCTCGTGTAACTACGCGGGAACCAACTAACTCTACTTGTAAGCCCCCCATATGAGGAGAAGGCATTTGAGTAGCTCGGTTATCTGGTAGGTCTTGGTTTGGACACCAGACGGGAGCCATGTGTGGCCTGATGGCTGGACGGCTTCAGATAGAGTTGGCACACTACCAACTAGGCTACATGCAAGTGCGGGAAGGCATCCCATGATTGACCACACTGAGCATAGACGGAGCATTTCCCGGGGCAGCCCACTCTTAGGCTGCAGGGCCCATTTGGAGCCCCAAATGATCTCGGATGGCTGTGGCCCATTTGGAGCCCCAGATGATCTCAGATGGCTGTGGGTAGGGATTGGATCGGTCTCCCAATTGAGTCTAACTGACTATGATTGGTGGCTATATAAGAGCAAGCCCGTGAAGCCCATATTCATCATTGGCTACAGCAACCCTGATTCCTTAGCATCTAGCCTCCGTCCTCTACTGTTTCCAGCATGCCATCAAAGCTCCTCACACAGGAGCGCACGGCTGGGAGGCAGCGCCATCTATTGTATTAGTTTTACAATAATCAAATTTTTGATTCTCCATACTATCTGTTTTTCTCTCTTGCATACGAGATCCTGTTATCTATTGAGCACAGATGTTGTATTGTTTTCTTACATGGTAGCAGAGCTTGGGCTCTAGCAAGAAGATTTGGTAGCACGTTTCTGTTTGCGAGCATATTGTGAGAGATGGCCCAGCCCGCAAGACTGTGAATCCCACCATACGGCGAAAGCGAAAAAATGGAGGGCACTAACTATCCACTCTAGAAGTTCAAGATGAAGACCATCCTAAGTGCATATGAGCTTTGGGACATTGCTACTGGGGTGGACGTGAGGCCAGTTCCGAGATTGGATCTAGCCAATGCAGGACAACAGATAGTACCAACTGCGGATGAGATTCTCGTGTGGACAAGAAGAAATGCAGATGCACCGTGTTCTATTGTCTGCAGTGTAAGTGATTTCGTCATGGCATTAATTCAACATGTCACCACAGCTGAGGAGGCATGGACGGTCTTGAAAAATCAGTACGAGACCATGAATTAGACACGAATTCAGAATCTGGAGACTTAACTCGCGAACGAGAAATTGTCTGAGTCTGAAATGGCAGAGAAGTTCATCACCAGGGTGAAGAATCTGCACGATTAGATGACTGCAATTGGCATCACCATCACAAGCAAGAATCTAGCACGAAGGTGCATACGGATTCTCCCACCAAAGTACGATGGTCTTGTTATAGTGCTGAATACACAGAACAAAAATCCACCCCTCAACTTTGAGGATTTCAGCACAATGCTTCTGGAGGAGGAGATGCGTCAAAAGACGAGGACTGGAGAAGATTTGGCTTTCTATGCTGGATTAAAGAAAGGTAAGGGTAAGGACTCCGGTAACCCATCTTCTTCTGATGATAAAAAGAGAAAGAAGAAGATCAAGTGCTTCTATTGCAACAAGGCAGGGCACAAGCAGAATGAGTGTCGGAAGAAGATTGCAGATGAGAAGAACGGAGTAAAGAAAGAGTCCAACAATAGCATGCAGGCAGTACCAGTAGAGCTATTTATAGCAATGGAGGAGATTTGCACGGAGGTAGTTCATGTACCTACGGATGAACCTTGGATTATTGATAGTGATGCATCGTGCCACATGACCAGTCGGAAGGATTGGTATACCTCTCTACATCCAGTAGGGAATGACATCCTGCTAGCAGTCGACAATGATGCAAAATGTCCACCAAAAGAAAAAGGTACGATTGCTCTCAAGTCAGATGGAGTTGTAAAACAGTTGTCCGATGTTCTTTATGTGCCAGATATCAACAGGAACTTGTTGTCCACTTCTGCAATCACAGATCGGGACCTCAAAGTTCACTTCGATAAGAATGGCGCACATATTTTGGATCTTCAAGGAGAGGTCATTGGTAAAGGTACATGGCGCAACAACATATATGAACTCTTAGCTTTCAGTGCTCGAGCTGATGTGAGTAACACTAAGCTGTGGCATGAGAGGTTTGGTCATCTAAACCTTAGTTCTTTAAAAAAGATGCATAAAAGTGGAATGATTGCAGATCTACTAGAAATTATAAGAGACTTGCTGGAGAGGCATCTTCATCGACTTGGCATTGGGCTGAAAAAGTAAGTTCACTTGCGGGTGGACATTGAGGGAGGGTGTTAGATATCAATGCTCCACTCTCGTGTAACTACGCGGGAACCAGCTAACTCTACTTGTAAGCCCCCCATATGAGGAGAAGGAATTTGAGTAGCTCGGTTATCCGGTACATCCTGTTTTGGATACCAGATGGGGGCCATGTGTGGCCTAATGGCTGGACGGCTTCAGATAGAGTTGGCAGACTGCCAACTAGGCTACATGCAAGTGTTGAAAGGCATCCCATGACTGATCGCACTGAGGGTAGACGGGGCATTTCCCGGGGCAGCCCACTCTTGGGCTGCGAGGCCCGTTTGGAGCCCCAGATGATCCCGGATGGCTGTGGCCCGTTTGGAGCCCCAAATGATCCCGGATGGCTGTGGGCGGACTGGGTCGGTCTCCCAATTGAGTCTAACTAACTACGACTGATGGCTATATAACAGCAAGCCCGTGAAGCCCATATTCATCACTGGCTATAGCAACCCTGATTCCTTAGCATCCAGCCTCCGTCCTCTACTATTTCTAGCATGCCATCGAAGCTCCTCACACAGGCACGCATGGCTGGGAGGCAACGCCATCTATTGTATTAGTTTTACAGTAATCAAAATTTTGATTCTCCATACTATCTGCTTTTCTCTCTTGCATACGAGATCCTATTATCTGTTGCGCACAGACGTTGTATTGTTTTCTTACAAGCCCATGGTCACCCTTGAGAAAGGAACTGTGAGCAACCGTGGAAACCTTGATGATGGAAACTGCAATGGCAATGGAAACTGTGAAAACTGCGATGGCCATGAAAACATTGACGATGGCTATGGAGATGTAGATAGCGATCGTATTGGCTTTTGAACATGCATGTAGCAATGGAGATGGAGATGCAAATAGCGATGGGGATGGAGACGATAATGGTGGCATTGGCATTGGCGGTAGGCATAGAAGATCATGACGTAGATAGAGACAGCCTTGGAGAAGACATTGTGGGAGATCACGGCGATGGAGACCTGCACTATAGAGACGATAGTGGTGATTTTGATGGAGACCTACGCGATGGGCGGTGATGGCGATGTAGATTTGCACAATGGCGAGGCCATGGCGACTGTAGTACAAAGGTAAGTTTTCCTTAGGTTAGGCTTTTCATTACATTATACATTAGGTTAGGCTTAATGTTGGTAGTTTAATGTTAGTTAGTTTATTGTTAAGTTAGTTTAACACTAGGTTTAGGCTTAACATTAGTTAGTTTACTGTTAGGTTAGTTTAATGTTAGTTTAGTTTGACATTAGGTTAGCTTAGCTTAGCTTATGTTAGGTTAGGTTTCTTTTTAAAAATCTATTCATAAATTAAAATATATTTTACCAATATATTAAAATATAAATAACATATATATTTATTATTAATTAGAATATATGTTAATATATTTCATCTTAATTAAATATATCTTTTTAAATTATTTTGTTATATTTTAATTTATCATTCAAGATATATTCTACTAATATATTAAAATATTAATAACATAAATATATATTAATATATGTAAGTATATATATATTTAAAATATGTTTTAGTATTCTTTAAATATTTTAATTTATTAAAATGTATTTAATAGATTTTGATTATTAAAATATATTTTGATATAGATATATATTTTGAATATATTTTAGTATAATAACATATTTTATTATATGTTAAATATATATTTTAAAATAAAACATAAAATATGTAGATCTATATAGTATAAATCTTCTAAATATGTTACTAAAATATCTTTATATAAGTATATTTCACTAAATTTTAATTCTTTCATTATATTTTAATAGATAAAAAATATTTATATATGTGAAAATATAAATATGAAATATATTTAAAATATATTTTAGTATTCTATGAACATTTTATTTATTAAAACGTATTTAGGACTTTTTTTTTTTGATTTGGAGATATTTTAAAATTACATCTTAGTGGAAGCCTTTTCCCTTCATCGCCTAAACCAAGATCAGTTTCAAAACCATTCTTGAATTTTAATCCACCACCACGAACTCCAAGATCGGTTTCTTAAACTTTCCCATGATGAGAGGCAAAGATTGGTTTTAAAACCAATCTTGGTTTCATTCTCCACAGGACATGATGGGGACATGATCAGTTTTAAAACCGATCTCAAACTTTCATACTACATCAGGCATAAGAGATCAAGATCGCTTTCAAAACCTATCTTGAGCTTTTATCCTCCACCATGCATGAGAGTCCAAGATTAGACCAAGATCGTTTTTAAAACTGACCTTGGATTAATCTCGTCACATTGGACATGATGGAGACTATTATCAATTTTAAAACCGATCTCAAGCTTTCATCCTTCCTTGGGCATGAGAGATCAAGATCGGTTTCAAAATCGATCTTGAAGTTCTGTTCCACCTCGCCTAGGAGTCCAAGATTGATTTTAAAACGACCATGCTTGGTTTTAAAACCGATATTGGCTTCATCCTACATATGACATGATGGAGAGACAAAGATCGGCTTTAAAACGGATCTTGGTTTCATTCTCCATAGGACATGATAGAGGCCATGATCGGTTTAAAACCCCATCGTGAGATACCAAGATCGGTTCTTGGCTTAATCTCCTCATTGGACATGATGGAGGCCATTATCGATTTTAAAACCCATCTCAAGATTTCATCCTCCCTCGGGCATGAGAGATCAAGATTGGTTTCAAAAATAATCTTGAAGTTCTCTTCCACCTCGCCTAGGAATCCAAGACCGGTTTTAAAACCGATCTTAAACTTTTGCATGATGAGAGACCATGATCGGCTTTAAAATCAACCTTGGCTTCATCTTCCATATGACATGATGGAGGCCAAGATTGGTTTTAAAACCCATCTCAATTTTGCATCCTCCATCGGACATGAGAGATCAATATCGAGCACACATGAGAGTCCTAGATCCTCCATGACGTATGAGAGTCCTAGATCAGTTTTAGAACCGATCTTCAACTCTCATCCTCCGTAGGATAGGAATGGCCAAGTTCAATTTTAAAACCGATCTTAAACTTTCATCCTCCATCTCGTATGAGGGACTAAGATCGGTTTTAAAACCGTTCTTGAAATTTTATCCTTCATTAGGCATGAGGGACTAAGATCGATTGTGAGATTGGTTTTATCCTCCATCATAGCAACATCGCTTTTATCCTCCATCAAGCATGAGAGTTGATCGGTTAAAACCGATATTGAACTTTCATCCTCCATCGAGCATGATGCAAAGATCAAATTTAAAACCACTCTTACACTTTTATTCCCGGTCATGCATGAGAGATCAAGTTTGGTTTAAAAACCGATCTTGAACTTTTATCATCCACCACTCATGAAAGATCAAGATCAATTTTAAAATTGATCTTAAACCTTCATCCTCCATTGGGTATGAGAGACAAAGATCAGTTTTAAAATCGCTCTTCTACATGTCTTTCCCCATTGGGCATGAGAGTCTAGCATCGGTTTTTAAACCAATCTTTTCCTTTCATCCTCCACCAAGCTTGGCTAAGCCACTATTGTTTTAAAACACATGTTGATGAAAGATGAGAAGTATCACTCAGACCAATCCATATTAACAAAAATGAGAGAACAGAGAGAGAGAGAGAGAGAGAGAGAGAGAGAGAGAGAGAGATATTAACGTCTCTAAAAGGCCAAACGGCCTATGAGACTAAAACAATTGATACATCTGCTAGTGTTGTCTCATCAAAGAGAACAACAAAATAAATAAGCTGAAGGCTGAGAGCTACTAAAGGTACTTACAGTCAGAGGGACTGCAAGTGAGCCAAAACTAATGAAATACCAAGCAAGTATTTACTAAAAGTACCAATTGATCAGCATAGGCAAAAAGCTAATCAATGAAAACGTTGCACTATTCTTATGTCAAAAATCCCAATCATGGGCAGCTCTAGGATCTCATAACTCGATGCCACACATGCAAGAGAGAGAGAGAGAGAGAGAGAGAGAGAGAGAGAGAGAGACCAATCCTCCGCCAAGCTTGGCTAAGCTACTGTTGTTTTAAAACACATGTTGATGAAAGATGAGAAGTATCACTCAAACCAATCCATATCAACAAAAATGAGAGAACAAAGAGAGAGAGAGAGAGAGAGAGAGAGAGAGAGAGAGAGAGTTTGTTAAAGTCTTCAGAAGACCGAGGAGTCTATGAGACTGTGAAAAACTTGATACAAGCAAGCTGAAAGGGTGGAGCTACCAACGAACATCAACACCCATACAGAAAAACAAAAGATGAATGCTACATAGTCATATTAGACTAATAGTCATCTCCATCATCACTAACATCATAAACATCATCAGATAGTTTATCATCTAAACAGGAAGTGAGATATATACCAAAGTCACAACTGTGGTCCACTTTATCCCTCCTCAAGGGTGGGGGAGCAGGAGGAGAAAACTAGAGATAGAATGATGTCCTGTTGCCCATGGGCGTAGTCTTGCAATGTCTCCTGCTCGTAGCTCTATGTCTAGCAAGTGTGACCACCGTGACCCCTGTCAATCGCGGTCCTACTTTAAACGAGGAATGTCCCCAAGCATGATCTATGTGTCAACCCTCCGTTTGAACTGTCGTGTCTTTGAAACCTCTTTGGGACTGGATCTTGATCACGTCTAGGGCCTGTGGAATGGGATCCTGTATGATCTGACTTAAGAACTCGGTGATCTTACTCTGAGAAGAGTCTATCACAAGGTATGCTCCTCCTATCTCTGTGATTGAAGTAGGCGCTCATGATGTTTGACTGCCTCATGGATGAATGCGGCCAAGTAGATCTGGAAGGAGAGAAACCAAGATAACAATCCAGAGCTATCTCTGAATAGACAATAGAAGCGCCCTCGAATCTCATAGTAAACTGAGAATTGAAAAATGAAATGCTCCTCAGAATTCTTGTAGGCTACATAATGTGCATATGCGTCTCTCTCTGGGTAAACCCTCTACTCAACCACTCTCAATATGGAGTCTATGTGGAGTGTACAACCGTTGACGTTTGCCCAAAAAAGCTGAGTGTACAACCATTAGTTACCTATGTTGTACTTGCATTGATTAGATGTGAAGGCTTGTATGTCATTGCTACAATTATGAGTGATACTTGTTGGATGTAGTTGAATGGTCTTGCAAGCTTTGAAACTGTTATGTTTTGCCCGAAAGATCTGAATCTACAGACATGAAACTACTAAGTGAAGGCTTTTCGATGGATGCATAGCAAGAGTCAAATATGTATTGCTTGCAATGATTACATGCAAAGGCCTGTATGCCATCGTTAGATTTATGATCATTTCCGGTGAAGTAAAGTATTAGAGTGGATTGTTTTAATGAGCCATGTCTCATAGTTTCTTTCTCCTGTTGGACTTTCCTCATATGCATAAAAACAACATGCCTTATTTCTGTTTAATGAAGACAAGAGGGGTGATTTCTCTCTTTTCCTTCTTCTTTACACAGTCCCCAAGCTAGCAATGACTAACGATGTCCACATGAGATGATTGTAACATGTCTTTATCAGAATGCTTAGAAGTTTGGCATATCTTTCTGAATGACACCAGTGAAACTGGTGGTGCAACATGATGATATGGGTTACACTCTCTGAAATGTTGCTTGTGCTCCAAGCATTGCAACTTCACACACTGTATTTTTTCAACACTGGCGTGCCTTCAAATCCAAGCTAAGCAACAAACTCTTGTCCTATAGCCTGCTTTGAATCGCTATCCAGTTCAGCTGTGTTGACCTCCTTTCATCCATTATTAATGGGCATGGATGAGTTTAAGTGACTGTAGGTTTTTCCCACCAAAACAGAGAGGTTACAAGCACTAATTAACCTGCTTTCATCTGCTATTAAGGGGCATGGATCTGCTTGACTGACTGTAGGTTGATGTTGGAGCATCAGAATTTGAGATGTGTTGTACAGATCCTTCAGGATAGGCCACGCCTCTACAGACGTCTCCTTGAGTGTCGATTGGAGTTGCCTACATGCTGGGGTACTCCGATCTAGAGCTATAAACCTTGCTCTGATACCATGTTGGAAATAGAGGATAGGATCGATCTAGCTCTTGTACAACAGTCAGTGAGACGGAGAGAGAGAGAGAGAGAGAGAGCAAAAAACTCATATATTCCCCCACAATCGCAGGCAAACAACAGCTCAAAAGATGAGCCTGTACAACAGCCAAGTGAAGCTGTCCAAGATGCTGAGCCTACTCCTCTCCTTGCACGCTTGCTTGTGCAAGGCTTTCTGAGTAGGTGATGAGAAATGAGGGGGGGCCTTTTATAGGCCCATTGCTGGGCTGAAGAAAACCGACCAGTAGGGGGTCGGCCCCTTGCTTGCAACCCACTAGGCTGGCCGGCAGGCCTATAAATAGGCCCATGTGCCCAGCACATGGGCTGCTGATGCAGTCCGTAGGCCCCACTCATATCTGCTCTATGAGGTGCCTAGAAGGCTACGCTACTCTTTGCTGCGCAGGTTCCAGCCAGGTAGGTTCTCTGCTCCCTACCCCCTATAGTCTCCTGCCCCCCTTGTCCCCTCAAAACGGGGGCTCACAGTTGGGGCAGTGACTTTTCTAACATGAACTGGGATTGTCTTCTAACTATGGATCCACACTAGGTGAAAATAAATTTTGGGAAATTTCCATATCATTCTGTGTCGTTTGACCAATGGTAAGAAGATTTTGTGTCATATTGAACATATAAAGGATCACTAATTGATAGTTATTGCTATGTTTTTCATGGTTGTGTGAATAGCTCCCTATGGTTTGATTGCTGAATCTTCCTGAATTTCTACCTTTCTGTTGTGAAATCCTTTTACAATAGCAAAAAAAATGTGATCATGGCCTTTAGTATCAGTGTTTTAACCTCTTCATGTTCTTTCCTGCATAACCATGTGGATGGTGGTGCATCTCCGATGATCATTGTTATCACAAACTAGTCCTAGTCTTTACCTAGACCATCAAGGGCTAGCCTAGCCATGTGACTTCTTAAGTTGGGCTTGCTCCTTTCAGCAGCATATTCGCTGAGAATCAAAAGGCAATTCTTTCAGAGCTAGCCTAGCCATGTCACTTCTTAAGTCGGCACTACAAAAGGTGCATGAGTGAAACAAGCTGATCAATTTGTTGCAGCCAGCTCCTGTATTCCTCAGTTGGCTGGCATAGCATGTTTATATCCTCAATCTGAGAATGTTAAGTAACCTCCAGCAATAAAATCATGCACTGCCTTGTTGATCTCACTGCAGAACTGCAGCTTTACATCACATTTTTCATAGCCTTCCATACATTCACTACATCATTCCACCTGCCAGCCACAGCATAGATATTTGACAGGATTACATATGGAACAACATTCATTGGGTCTGACTCAAAACAAAAATTTGCAGCAACAAAGACAATTGGCTATATAGATATTGCGCTCATTACTGACAGATATAAGCATCCACACGTCTATCGTCGGATAGATTCTTGGCTTTACCATATCGTCTCAAAAGAGAGGCCAATGAAGCAATATCTCCCTGGCTCATTTAGCAACTACATTCGGCCTTCTGACGAACCTCTAGTCCATTCTGATATGTTCTATCCTTGGACATCGTAATTCTCCCATCTGATTGTCACACCATTCAAGCTCAGGGATCTTGGGAACAACCGTAGCGCCAAAAGCACTTGTGGAGCTTGGATGGCTGCTTGTTGGGCAATCCGATGAAAACGGCGCACAACCCATATGGCGGTAGCCATAGCCATCGCCACCCCCAACCCCCACAGGCCATTTCCTCGAATGAGCTGGCTGATTGTCCTCTGCGGCTCCTCCCTTTCGTAGCATCTGCCATCACTCTGTCTACCTTCCATCTGCTTTGCCCGCTGTCGTTCTCATCCTTCCTCCTTTCTGCTCCTTCCCACATGGGTTAGGAGCCCTCTGGAAATTGTCTTTTTAGCCTGCCCCCAAATAGGTAGGCCTTATTAGTATTCGTTTCTGCCTCAAAGAGGAAAATCGGTTTTTTTGAAATTAAAATTAATTATTTCAAATTACGTACGTATTCCCGGCAAAAGTCCATGGCGGTGTGTGCATTACAGTGACGTAGAGAGGTCCAACCTGTACCCACATCTTCTTTTGGCAAATTGGCAAATAAAATCCAAAGATGCTCACATGGTGCAGTGTGGCAGTGTGTGAAGACATGCTTGCAGAGTTGTGTTGTCGATGTCTTGTGGATGGCCGTTTGTGGAGACATGGTCTCAGGTATGGAGCTGTGTGGAGGGCAACGTGTTCTATGGAAGACTGTGGCAGAGATTCTACGGAGCATGGTGGTGCTTGTGCTCCCTTACCTTGAATGGACCTTCGAGGTTCTATATAAGCGATCTCCTCTTGAGACCTTTTTCTTCTTATTATTCTGAATGTTTCCTTAGTGGGTCTATCAATCTTCCTGCCCACCAATCTCTAAAATATACTTTGGAATCATTTAACCTAATCTGTTCTTGTTTTCTGAGATCTTTTTTTGCACTGTTCAGTTCTGCATGGGCCTTCACATCTCCAGATTTGGCTTTTTCTTCGAATGTCCTGATGTTATCCTGAATACAATCCATTCTTTGAGCTCTAATCTGTGCCCTTTTCTTTCTAGCTGTTCTTAGAATGTTCTGGGTATCCTTGACAGCAAGTGCCCAAGCATCTGAGGCTGCAGTGTGCTTAGAGAAAGCACTATACCAAGCCTTGTTTATTAGAGTTTGCACAATCTTTAGGTGGAAGAGTTTAGGGTCAGCTTTGAACCAAGAGGGGCATCTTTCACCAGAGCCAAAATTACATCTAAATGAGACAGGTTTGTGGTCTAACAAGCTTAAAGAGGAGTATGTTTCTACTCTTAACGAAAGATGACTGTTTAGTAAACTTTGGGAGACATAGAACTTGTCCAATCTAGGCTCCCTTCTATTATCCCCAACTTGACTGTTGCACCAAGTAAAATCCCTATTTGTGCTCACATCAACCTACTAGCAGTGATCTTTGCACTCTTCCCAAGAAATCAATTCAGAACCTCTGGTGCATGTGCCCTTTTCCATTCATCTGTCTGCCTTGCTCTCTACCATTTTGAAATCCCCCATTAGAATGCAATTACCATCTACACACTGCAGAGATTCCCATAAAGCCCTCCTTTCTATCGCTGAGTTAGGGGCATAAAGAGAGATAACTGAGAGCTTAATGTCCTTCACACAACATTGCAGCATTAACCATCTATTGTGGTCATCTATGATACTTGTGAGATACTATTCTTGCAGTGAGATAAATTCCAATAGTTGTTCCCCCTTTGCCCTCCTCATGTGAAGTGTAGTACCAAAATCTTCTTCTATCACTTTAAGTCTATCCTCAAGAGTATTCCTACAAGCCTTGACTTCTTGCAATGCTAGAAAAAGAGGTGATAGAGAGTTAGATCTCAACCAGAAAGCTAGCTCTTCACTTCTGTCAGGGTCCATAAGCCCTCTAACATTGAGAGTCAAGAAGGTCAACACTTTATCTAACATTCTTCTTTTGCCCCTTTCTAGCCCTAGGGTTGGGACTATTCACTTGTACCATAGGAGCCTTGGATTGTCTCCCCTTGTGTTACACTACAAGGAATACCTTGCCTTGACTAGTGTCCTCTTGAGATGGTGCAATGACTTGAGTACCCTTCCCTTGCTCATCCTCTGAATCTTCCTCACTACCTTCTACCTCTTCCATGGCATCTTCTTTGTTGACATCTTCCTCAGACTCTTTGGACCATTTAACCTCTATAACCATGTTATCATCTTGGCTGACACTATGACTTTTCTCTAGACTCTCTTCTTGATCCTTGAGAGGTTCAAAAGAGCTTTTATTTGCTGTTTCTAGATGCTTGAGATCCTTGTCTTTATCACTAACTCTAGTGATATTTTAAATATTGGTCTGGTTTTTAACAGGGGGATTCTTTAGGCACCCACTTTTCACTAGGAGTAGACTGTTTAGCAGCAGTGGATTCTGGTTCTTTAACTTTGGATCTCTTTGAAGGGCAATTTTTACCACGTGAGTGGACAACCCACATTAAAAATAGGAGTGAGGAAGATTTTTATAAGTCAAGGGCTATTCTCTGAAAACACTACCATTTCTGTTAAGGATAGTCAGAGTCTTAGGCATCTCCTCAGCTATGTCCATCTTAATGCAGATCTAAGGATTGCCTCTAGGATTAATAAAGTTTTCATTCTCTACACCCAGTACTTCTGCAAGACCACAACATAAAAAAGGAAGTTGGTTGCATACGTAAAGAGGTAGATCAAGGAGCTCCACCCAAACAGGGATTTTGGTTGACCTAGGGAGATTAGGGGAAAAGTCCTTGGACCACCATTCTAAGTACAAGGGTTGGTTTCTACTAGTCCAAAGATCATGCTGCATTGCTCTAGAAGCCATCCCAGGTTTCTCAAACAGAAAGACAAAAAAGCCTTTTTTTAGGAATCTTACATTCAACACATTTATCCCCTTCCTAACCTAGTTCATTCTAATCCAAGGCTCAATGAAGGTAAGAGGAGGTCTATCCCCAAGGAGAAAACCCACTAATGCATGAGTTCTTAGCCACACTAGAGAGTCATGCAGAAAATTGTCATCCAAGAAAGCCATTACAGTCTTACCTTCTCCATCTGTTTGATCCTCTCCATTAGACTATTGTGCTCCACTAACATCTAGTTGTGTAGCATGCTTGGATTCTGAGACTGACGATCGCAGGAGGTCCTCGACTTCTTCCTCGCAGGTCATGGGAAGCCTCGACTCTCCTTGACTCTGCCTGGTATCGCGCCTATCTCCTCAATCGTCTTTACGTGATGAGCCTCCATTGGTTGAAGGCAGACCGCCTCCAGTTGCATTTGTTCCGTCTCCACTAGCTCTATCTTTGTTAGTTCCATTGGCTCCTCCTTCACCACTTGGAATGTGTGACTGCTTGGTGGCAGGGCTAGCGGAGGCTCCTGCAGCTAAACCTTCACCGTTGCTTCCAATCGTGTCTCTTCGCTTGGGAGTGCTTTGTGTAGTTCTCTGGAAGCCAGGGACCCATCTGGACTGGGAGTGCTAGGAGAAGGACACGTTCCTGGGGGAATACCGAAGAAGCCCCCCGTGGCGTTTAAGGTGCATGCACATAAGAGGGGCGCACAGCTCCTCCTCCTCTTCCTCCTCTCCCACTGCGGGGACTTGGTCCACACATAAGAGGGGCGCACAGCTCCTCCTCTTCCTCCTCTCCCACCGCGGAGACTTGGTCGAGCTCCATAACAAAAAGATGATGGTCCATGTTCTTCCAAAGGATTAGTAACTAACGCAAGGAAGCGCAACTCGTGCTGGCAGCTGGGGAGAAGCACGTGCATCGAAGTCATGAGAGAATTCAAACAAGAAATTTGGCTCATACACGTGGTGAGGCAAGTCGAAAGAGACATCTAGTGGGTTGATGGGAGATGCAGAGTACGGGTGTACAATTCGAGCGTCACCCTCAAAAGCTCCTATGTCGCTATCTCCATCATCCTCAGTATCCATCATGGCGGTTCCCATATATATTAATAGAAAGAAAAGTTTACAGGATGCGAAGATCCCTTTCAATAGTACGCAGCAAAGTTAGTGGGAATCACATGATTCCCACAAACACTATGACAATAGAATTGCCTTCACACTATCTCAGTCAATCAATAAAGTATGAAAGACAACAACGCTGCACTCGCTTCGAAAGTCAGTTCGAAAAAGCCATCCGTGACACGCTTCCCCGCTTCCTTATAGTTAACTCAATAGTACTAGTTGCAATAAGAAGAAAGCTCAAATACATACACAATTACATGAGCGGGAATGTACATCCAACATTAATTGTGCGTGCCCTAAAAGAGTTGCTAGAAACACCATTGTACAAGCAAAACAATGTTAAATTGAACCGCTTATGGATCGATCACATCCTTAACTTACAAGCCTATATGAAAGAACATGAACAAAGCACAAGTACTGAAACCTTTAGTGAAGCCTATCTTCCACATGGGTACGTATGAGAAAAGCACAACTGAGAGGAAAATCATTGAAAGCAAGGGATATGATACAAGACACAAACATCAAGAAGCTACTTCAATTAGACATAAAATACCGCGACTTCACATGCCTTCAAACATCTCTAGATTATAAGTTCAAGCTAAAGAAGAACTTGTTCGCATTGATACACCAATTGGGATGACCAACATTCTTTATCACATTCTTTGCTACTATAGAAAATCTTTGGGAAGAACTCACTATGTGCTTGAAAGAACTTCAGAATATGTCAAATCCCTCGGAAAATAGTGCATCACAACAACCAATAAGAGATTTGATTAGATCATATCCTGTAACCACAGCAAGATACTATGTCCATGGGTTTCAAGTAATTAAGAAGTTGCTAAAGAAAGACCAAACAATAATTGGAAAAGTACTTGACTACTTCTTCGTCTCACTGAATTTTAAAATCAAGGAAGCTAGGATGACCATGGGCTACTATGGATTGACAATGCTCCTGAGTATGGAGTCTCAACAAATGAAGACATTATTGAGTTTGTGGACAAACACATCACAACTGATAGTTCAAAGCTAACATCAATTAATATGGACTTGCAAACACATAAGCACAAAAAGACTTGTAAGAGATGAAACAAAAACTATAGATTTCGATTTCCTATACCCCCAAGGATAAAACACGCATTTTCTATCCATTGGAATGCACACTAATAATACCCGCCATAAAAGAAAATATAAGAAGAATTGACCAGGTAATGGAAAACTCTTCCACTATAACTATGGACTTAGAAAAGTTCTTCCAACATGTTGGAATGGAAGAAGAACAATATGAAGAGTGCTACGTGCAAAAATAATGCAACCAACAACACAACTACATCAACAACCAAAAGACATGTACATGAACAACTTCAATCCAAAAATATCCAAACTATGGGGTGCTAACACAGACATACAATTTGTTTTAAACTCCCATGGCGTAGTTGCCTATTGTGGCACCAGCCAAAAAATGGTCATCAGAAGCATTTTCTTGGGTTGCTCTTCTAGATTATGCTCCTGAATAACGTGGAGCCTCCTCTCCACCAGGGTTGTCACCATCATTAAAAGGATTGAAACAAAGAGGCCAAAACCCATGCAGTGTAGTGGCTTAAAACCTCATTTCTGACCTGTAAATTTTTGGGCAAAGAGGTCTACAACTCTATCATACAATGGCAATACGATGAGGGCATTGATGATGAAAAAGACAGGCAAAGAAGCAGGTGGAATAAGGAAATGTGGACCGATTTTGAGGTTTAGTGTCGTGCCCTGTAAATAGCTAGACCGAAGAAACATAGTTGTTGAGATTATAGGAAGAATCCTGATATGAGTATCTTCAATTCTTCCACCTACGTGATGGTGGATAATCTCCACAGATTGTAGTTGTCACCTTGCTCATTCACACAAACATCAACTTTGTTGAGGAAACTTTGCTCATTCACACCAACAAGCTAGCTCCAGGTGCTACTCGACTTCGGACCAGGTGGCACTTCTTTATTGGTGACCACATTATAGAACATAGTCAATGGGGCAGTGTTGTCAGGAACCCAAATTGTGCCCCCTTGTTATTAGCTTGATCAAACCTCTAGATAGCAAAGACAAAGCCCTAGGCCTACCCCCTTCCTTGTGTGTGTATGTGTGTGTTTTTATGTTACTATATGCCCAAGCATTTTGGATTAGAATTTAGAGGAAGTCCTCATGGATTCTCTTATAGGAATTATGCAAGACCACAAGATCCATACAAGGACTTGCATTTTTCTTTGTTAAGGTGCAATAAGGTGTTTGTCAAAGAAAACAACCAACTATTTCGTTGTCTTCAATAGAAGCAGAAAAAAGAGCAGTTGCCAGTCACAATAGGTACATATGAGGCTATATGGCTCATCAGAGGTTGATTTTTTCTAGATTAGCAATGTAAATCTTTCGTCTTATATATATCAGTAAGCATGAATACACAACCCATTAGAAGATCCCATCATACTTGATGATTAGGCAAATGATCACAACCCACTTTTGTTTTGTGTGTAGCACTTACACTCACCACACATCTCATGAAGAACTCTTTTTCCCCATGTTATGTATTCAGTGCCATCTCAAGTGTGGACTCCCATTGCTATGCACAACTCACCATGTGATGCATGCTCGAGTCAAAGATACTAGACATTGGTTATCACTAGCCTATTATGGTAGCTCTCCATAACAACTTATGTCCCAAGATCCCACACAACTTCTATCATTTCCTTTTCTATTTGTTCTTGTAGGTGAAAGTTATTAGTCTTAGCATTTGTATTTATTGATAGCATTCTAACTAGACCATACCAATTCTTGTATCTGAGGCATTTGTTTGTAGATAGGAGTAGTAATATTGTATAAGATAGGACCTGTTTGAGTAATAGTCATCATCCACTTGAAAATTTTAAGAGCTCTTAGAGAGCGGATGTGAGACGTTGAGTAGTTTTGGATAAATTTTGAACAAAGTTGCAAGTGCCAAGAGTCTCATTAGGGTTTTTATATTCACCAATTCCAAAAATTGTTTCACTGAATTAACATTTGAAGGATAAATTTCAACATCACGTTGGAATACTAGCATTCCCCAATTTCCTCTATGGCAAAAATGGATAATGTCAATTGCATTATGGCATGAATAAATTGATACTAAAATGCCCTCATGCTAAGGACTAATGTGTCGATTGTAGTCATGGTGAAAACTAAATGAAGGTACTAAGGTGATAGATGTATGAGTCTGAAGCAAATGAGAAGATCCATAAGGCACTGGATCCATTAGGAACTAATCAATATTTTTCAAGCAAGGTCTTACTTGGCTTTGTGGTGTTCAATCTTCTCTAAAGATTTACCATTCTAAAATCTAGACTAAATGCCATGGTGAGAAAATAGTTACAAAATGTTTCTTTTCTTGTTCTTTTTAGGTGCTAATTTGAAGGTATAATGATGTTGAACTACCATTGATGAAGGATCTTCATTTAGTCAAGAGGTGGTTCCAATGATGAAGCTAAATAAATTACAAACCAAGAAGGGTAAAACTCACATGTGGGGTAAGACTGAGTAGAGCATGAGATGTGATGCGCATCTCCTTTTTACAACACCTTCATATTCTTTTTGGATCAAAAGTTATGGCAATATGAAGCTTTACCAAACTTTCATTAAAAACATTTCTCAAAATGATGATGTGGTAAATAGGTACATATGTTGAATTCAAATATAAATGTGTTTGTGTAGGACACTGTGCTTAAGTGGCATAGAATGAGGTCGCTCTATGTTGATGGTATTTTTCTATCACCCCGAGTTGACTTGGATCACATGGCCAACTTGGTGTAGGTGTGTACACAGCTCAATAAGAAGATGCTCACTCTAGGAGTCCTAAGGTTGTTTTGCTGGCTTCCTACTCCATGCAAGGTTTAAAAACATAGTTTAACAGTAAATTACTAACAAAATGAGGGTTTTGTGCTACATGGGAAAATCGTACAAAGACAGGTGATATCTCATTGAAGTGGAATTGCGAGTAGAATAGAAGTACACCACAAAGCAATGTAAAAGCAAATGTATTCCTTCCAAATGAACTGAGCACAATAGATCATGGCTGCAAACCAATAGCAAAATCCCTCTCTTTCTTTGCTTACATAAAAGACCAGCCGAAATCAAAATCCCTCTTTCACCTTCATCACCCAATCCAAGATTGGTTGGCTTTCACCTTCATCCCTTATTCCATTATCTTGGAAAGGGGGACCAGGGGCTTGGGGGATGAAGGTGAAAGCCTTTGCTCTTCAACCAATTGACCAAGATCGATTGAGGAGATGAAGGGAAAATGCATTGAACTTTATTTCCCAATCCAATTAAAAAACCTGTTTTAAAATTTAAATCAGAATTTCAAAATTTTCATTTAATTTTTCCAAAATTTTATCTCTAGAATAATTGTGTAACCAATTCAAGAAAAATTAACAATTCTGGACTAAATATGGTAAAGGGTTTCACCTTTCATCTCCCAATCCAAGGTGAAGGGTACCTAAAACCGATCGTGGCTAAGGAGATGAAGGATAAAGGGTTTCACCTTCATCCCTCAAGCCCTTATCTCCCATTCCAAGCTAAAGGATTGACAGATGAAGGTGAAAGCCTTTGCCCTTCATCCCCTCAACCAACATTGGTTTTAGAACCCATCTTGCTAGAGGCGATGAAGGCAAAGGGTTTCACCTTCATCCCCCAATCTAAGATTGGTTATAAAGGCCAAAGAAAATTTTAATGTTTGGATGTATATTTCAACATTGGTTTTTAATTTCTCCAAGATCGGTTTTGGGTAGCCTTTTCCCTTTTTACCCAACCAGGAAATTGAAATCCCAGTTGGGGGATAAAGGGAAAAGAATACCCAAAAGCATTTGAATCTCAACATTGGTTTTTTAATTTCCTGGTTGGGGGATAAAGGGAAAAGGCTACCCAAAACCGATCTTGGAGGAATTAAAAACCAAGGTTGGAATTTAAATCCAAACTTCAAACCATTTATTTTTTTCAAATCTTTTGATTTTGTAAAATACATAGACTAATTATGTAACTACCTCCACCAACCGATCTTGGTGTAAAGCTTAAAATTAAAGTTAAGGGAAAATTTTGAAATTTGTTTGAATTCTTCAAAATTCAAAATTGGCTTAAATTTTTCATGTTACAATATTTAGCACAGAGAGAGAGAGAGAGAGAGAGAGAGAGAGAGAGAGAGAGAGAGAGTACCTGTGTGAGAGAAAGAGAGAGAGCGTGTGTGTTTTTGTGTGAGAGAGAGAAGCCGAGAGAGAAAGAGAGGATTGAGAGAGAAGGAGAGAGGGTGAGAGAAAGAGAGACTCGAGAGAGAGAAGGAGAGAGGGAACTTGAGAGAGCCGAGCGAGAACTTGAGAGTGCCTACCTCGATGGCCTGCATAGGCAATCTTGGCGACGGCTATGGTATAGCAAAGTAGCACATGGTCACCCTTGAGGAAGGAACTGTGAGCAACCTTGGAAACCTCGACGATGGAAACTACAATGGTGATGGAAACCGTGGAAACTGCGAAAACTGCGACGAAGATGGAAACATTGATGATGGCTATGGTGATGCAGATAGCGATGGTATTGGCATTGAAGATGCATGTAGCAATGGAGATGGAGATGCAAATAGTGATGGGGATGGAGATGATAATGGTGATGGCATTGGCATTGGCGGTAGGCATAGAAGGAGATCATGATGTAGATAGAGACAACATTGGAGGAGACATTGTTGGAGATCACGGCCATGGAGACTTGCACCATAGAGGCGATGGCAGTGATTCTGATGGAGACCTGCCCGATGGGTGGCGATGGTGACGCAGATCTGCACGATGGCGACGACCTGTAGTACGAAGGTAAGTTTTCCTTAGGTTAGGCTTTTCATTACATTATACATTAGGTTAGGCTTAATGTTAGTAGTTTAATGTTAGTTAGTTTATTGTTAGGTTAGTTTAACACTAGGTTTAGGCTTAACATTAGGTTAGTTTAACATTAGTTAGTTTACTGTTGGGTTAGTTTAATGTTAGTTTAGTTTGACATTAGATTAGGTTAGGTTAGCTTAGCTTATGTTAGGTTAGTTTTTTTAAATCTATTTATAAAATATATTTTACCAATATATTAAAATATAAATAACATACATATTTTTTATTAATTAGAATATATGTTAATACATTTTAACTTAATTAAAAAATATATTTTAAAATTATTCTGTTCTATTTTAATTTATCATTCGAAATATATTCTACTAATATATTAAAATATTTATAACATAAATATATATTAATAGTAAGTATATATATATATATAATATGTTTTAGTATTCTTTAAATATTTTAATTTATTAAAATGTATTTAATAGATTTTAATTATTAAAATATATTTTGGTATGGATATATATTTTGAATATATTTTAGTATAATAATATATTTTATTATATTTTAAAATAAAACATAAAATATGTAGATTTGTATAGTATAAATCTTCTAAATATATTACTAGAATATCTTTATATAAAGTATATTTCACTAAATTTTAATTCTTTCATTATATTTTAATAAATAACAAATATTTATATATGTAAAAATATAAATATGAAATACATTTAAAATATATTTTAGTATTCTATGAACATTTTATTTATTAAAACATGTTTAGGACATTTTAATTTAATTTTATTTTTTTGATTTGGAGATATTTTAAAATTACATCTTAGTGGAAGCCTTTTCCCTTCATCGCCTAAACTAAGATCGGTTTCAAAACCATTCTTGAATTTTAATCCACCACCATGGACTCCAAGATCGGTTTCTTAAACTTTACCATGATGAGAGGCAAAAATCGGTTTTAAAACCAATCTTGGTTTCATTCTCCACAGGACATGATCAGTTTTAAAACTAATCTCAAACTTTCATCCTACATCAGGCATGAGAGATCAAGATTGCTTTCAAAACCTATCTTGAGCTTTTATCCTCCACCACGCATGAGAGTCCAAGATTAGTTTTAAAACCGATCTTAAACTTTCCCATCATGAGAGACCAAGATCGTTTTTAAAATTGGCCTTGGATTAATCTCATCACACTGGACATGATGGAGACCATTATTAATTTTAAAACCAATCTCAAGCTTTCATCCTTCCTCGGTCATGAGAGATCAAGATCGGTTTCAAAACCGATCTTGAAGTTCTCTTCCACCTTGCCTAGGAGTCCAAGATCGATTTTAAAACCGATCCTAAACTTTTCCATGATGAGGGACCATGATTGGTTTTAAAACCAATATTGGCTTCATCCTCCATATGACTTGATGGAGAGACAAAGATCGGCTTTAAAACCGATCTTGGTTTCATTCTCCACAGGACATGATAGAGGCCATGATCGATTTAAAACCCCATCATGAGATACCAAGATCGGTTTCAAAACCGATCTTGGCTTAATCTCCTCACTAGACATGATGGAGGCCATTATCAATTTTAAAACCCATCTCAAGATTTCATCCTCCCTCGGGCATGAGAGATCAAGATTGGTTTCAAAAATGATCTTGAAGTTCTCTTCCATCTCGCTTAGAAATTCAAGACCGGTTCTAAAACCGATCTTAAGCTTTTCCATGATGAGAGACCATGATCGGTTTTAAAACCGACCTTAGCTTCATCCTCCATATGACATGATGGAGGCCAAGATTGGTTTTAAAACCCATCTCAATTTCGCATCCTCCATTGGACATGAGAGATCAATATCGAGCACACATGAGAGTCCTAGATCCTCGATGGCGCATGAGAGTCCTAGATCGGTTTTAGAACGGATCTTGGCCTCTCATCCTCCATAGGATAGGAAAGGTCAAGTTCAATTTTAAAACCGATCTTATACTTTCATCCTCCATCTGGTATGAGGGACTAAGATCGGTTTTAAAATCATTCTTGAAATTTTATCCTTCATTAGGCATGAGGGACTAAGATCGATTGTAAGATTGGTTTTATCCTCCATCATAGCAACATCGATTTTATCCTCCATCGAGCATGGGAGATGATCGGTTTTAAAACTGAAATTAAACTTTCATCTCCATTGGGCATGAGGCAAAGATCGGTGATAAAACCACTCTTAAACTTTTATTCCCCGTCGTGCATGAGAGATCAAGTTTGGTTTGAAAACCGATCTTGAACTTTTATCGTCCACCGCTTATGAAAGATCAAGATTAATTTTAAAACATAACAAAATAGCACAAAAGCACATACAAGCACATGAATGCACAAAAAAATAATAAAAAGCACAACCAAGCATATAAAAGCACACAGAAAGGATTTAAGCACAAGACAAACATATCCTTTTTGTTTGGAGACACTCAAGTGTTCTCTGTCCAGAAGTTGACAACAAGTTTTGTGACTTCCTCATCAAAAGCACAGACTAGAAGCTGACATTTGCATAAATCCAGTGGAAGCTTCTCTCCAGCTTCATTGCAGGAAAGAATTTGATGGGCATGATGAAAAGCTCTTGGATGTACATCTAAAATTCTAGAGACTTGGCCAATGGATACCTCATGGTCTCTTGGTAATGCATTTAACAAGCAAGTGAGAGTACTTCTTTTGACAAACAATTCATCGCTTGAACTAGGATTCTTTAGGATTTGCAGAGATTCTTTCAGAGCAAAAAGCAATGCTGCTGCACTTGCATTCTGCTCCCCTGTATACTTTGAGATGCATGGGTCACAAAGCACTTACTGAAGTACCTCTGAACCTTTCTTCTTTGAAGAGGATGCTAATTTCTTTTGTATAAAAAACACAATATTTTCTGTCATTGTGCTAAAATCATCTTCCTCATCCAGCTTACATTTCTTCTTCTTTGTTCCCTCTTCCTTGATGCTTCCCAAGCCCTTATAGTCTTCTTTTCTAGGGAGCAAAAGGATGATATTGTCATGGCAGATGTACCTCCTATCCTAGGCTCACAGGGTTTTGGGAAGACACTGTGTCTAACAAAATGTCCTCTGTCTACACATGCAAAGGTCCGAAACAGTCCATGTCCAGAGATTGCATGGCATCTTCCATACCTCTGTGAAGAAAAATATGTAGCGATTGAAGCAGCTTTGATATTCTCTATGACCATGGCAGGCTATCCATTTTCCTACGCCTTAAGGTCGGGCAATCACGAAGTAGTGTGCTGGGGGCAAAATTCAGCTCCAATAGACACAAGATTTGTTGTAATCTTGATCATAGTGGAATGTTGGGAAGCTCTATCAGCCACAAAACTTGACCAAGACCCTCATCAACTGCTTCTAGCATCTCAAACACGTGCTCAATCATGGTCGATTCCATAGTGGAAGAGGAAAGCTTCGAGTAGTACCTTCTAAAGCTTTTAGTACCAGTTTGTAGGCGTGAAGTCTTGCAATAAGTATTGCTCCTGGAGCTGGGTCCGAGACACCCACGATTGGTTAGGAGCAAGCCTTGGCCTTGTGTAACTAGTTCTCGAGTTACAAACCACAAGCACAGAGACCTCTTGGTGTAAAAATTCTGCTCATGCTTCCTATTTTTGGACGTCGAGAAGCCTTCTTGCTCAAACTGCTTGGTTTTTGTTCCCAATCCTTCTTTATAAACTTGTGGAAGAGACAAGTGATCGTCTGATGCCTTTGGCTTTTTCCTACTTCCACAAGCGATAAATGAGCAGCTCATGCAATCATGTGATCTCAAGAGAACAAGCTGCTTTCTTGGAGTGTAGCTATAGGGACATGTGTAGTAGCATCTTGGTCAAGCATACACATGAAAGATAGAGAGCATAGGCATCTTCGAGAACACCAAAAGAAGCTAGGGAGGGATGGCGGAAAATGCAGATTACCCCTCCCACTACCCACGTCCCTCAACCGTGTAACAGCCTGGCAGAATCTTGTAACTGGCTTTCAAAATATTGTTATTACGTTAATATTTAAACAATATGTTTTCACTTGTTATGTGCTGAGAATACATGCTGAAAGCACATTGTCTCGGATAGTGCTTTTTGTGTCACCTTCCCATGCTTAGACCCTACTGCCTCATGAGATCATGCCAATCCTTAGTGAAGTCCATGAAGGCATTGCAGGAGGACACTTCCAAGGGGAAGCGACAACAAGAAAAGTCCTCCTTACAGGCTACCGGTGGCCAACACTTTGGGCAGATGCCTATGAATATGTCAAAAGCTGTGATGTATGCCAGTAGACAACTAAACCACAACACAAGGACTTCAACCTTCTAACAACAATTGTTTCACAAAAACCATTTGAAAAATGGGGGATTGATTATGTGGGTCCCATCCATCCTGCAACAGCAAAGGGAACACATGCACACTACATCATTGTGGCCATTGATTACTTAACCAAATGGGTTGAAGCTAAAGCAGTCAGAAAGGTAAATGCCAAAAGCACAGCAAGATTCTTATACGAGAATGTGATCACCCAATTCGGTTGCCCCATGTGTCGAATAGAGACACACATTTTGTCAATGAGGTTATCCAAGAACTCTTGTCTGGAATGGATAGGCCGAATCCACAAACAAAATATTATGCATTATCCTCACTAAGGTTTAGAACCATGGCATTTAGATTGGGCGGACAAACTAAATGTAGCCTTATGGGCATATAGAACCACACTCAAGGTTAGTACAGGGAGTACAAATTTTCAATTAGTATATAGCCTTGAAGCTATGGTTGCATTAGAATTTGTAATACAAAGCCTACGCATAGCAATATAGGAACACATGGGAGATCATGCATCCTTGAAAGAAAGACTCTATCAATTGGAGAAGCATATAGAGACTAGATGAATTGCCTACCATGCCATGACAACAAAAAAATGCAGAAGAAATGCATGGTTTGATAGAAATATTAAAGCCAAAGACATCAAGGAAGGTGACCTGGTGTTGTTATTATACAATGCCAAAGTACACAAGGGAAAACTCAAGTATCTAGGTCAAGGACCCTATCGAGTAAGAAAAATGAATCCCATCGGAGTTGTGCTACTAGAAACATTGGATGGAGTCCAATCCAACACAACTATAAACAAGAGCTAATTGAAGCAGCACTACATCAACATGCAAGCCATGCCCAACAATAATGAAGTTTTGGGAACCCCAAGTCTTCAATAGTTAGCACTAGATTTCTACATGCGCATTCACTAACATATGCACATTTTTGCACATATAGTTTGCACTAGATTGTTACACGCACACTCACTAGGATATGCATGTTTCTGCACATATAGGAAGGCCTAATCAATTTCCACTTAGGGATGATTGAGTCTTAGTTGCCCTATGCAATCCCACAAATAAGCATATAGTTAGTCCCTACTTAATAGACAGATCACGTGCACTCATGCAATTTTGCATAGGCACATAATAGATTGCATCAATAATAGTATCCCACACTTTGTTTCCATACTCTCAAAGCATGCAATGAATTTATAAGTAGGACAAGAAGCTATGCCAAAACTCAAGATGAATCGGAAAAAGAGTATGTAGCCTGAGCAACAACGAGACCCCCACATCATAGCCATCTCCTAAATGCACAAATATCACACTTGCATACAAACTGATCTACAAGTTCAATGATCCAGGTGCAATCACAACATAGCAAGCAATGTCACCCTCATCAAAACGAGACCCCCGCCAAACATCTTCCCAAGAAGATTCAATGACAGAGTCCGCAACCTCAGCAAAATGAGATCCCCTCCAAAATTCACAGCCGTCTACCTCTCCTCAAGTGGAAATAAGCTTCCTGACTACATACCAAAAATTTTATGGTGCAAAAGCATTACAGCGGGAGTGACTGGCATGCAACAAGCTCAACAGCCACCATTGGGTTACACGCATGGCATCCCAACTCTGAAATCAAAATAAGCCATAAGCCGATGATGGGTAATAAAATGGATCCATAAGTATGTATTCACTATGCCAACATGGACTTAGATAGCACTGAATGTGTGTGTAGAGTAGCGGCAAAGCTCCTCTTATACTTGCATAAGGCTAGGAATAATCCCTCTTAGGAATCCAACTTGCATGTTCTACATGCAAGTTCTACATACAATTCCTACGTGCAAGTCCTACATGCAACATGCAACTCCTACATGCATGTTCTACATGCAATGCAACATGCAACTCCTACATGCATGTTCTACATGCAAGTCCTACATGCAACATGCAACTCCTATATGCAACTTGCAACTCCTACATGCAACTTGAAACTCCTACATGCAACTTCTAGATGCAAGCTCTACATGTAGAGAGATAATGTCTTACAATTCCTACACATAGAGAGAGAAGCTCTCCAACTTGTATAAATAACCCATAATGGAATGAAGCTCACACTCTTTGGGGCATTGTGTTGAGTTCTACTTTGGTATTCCAAGCAATTGTCTCCAAGTGTCCATGCTTCCTTGCACTCCATGTACAAAAGCATGTCCTAACCTCTCCTCTCCTCCAACCTTGCAACCCATCCTCTCCCTCTCCTCCTCCCTCCTCCTCCTCCCTTCTCCTCCCTCTCCTCCTCCCTCTCCTCCTCTCTTCTCCTCCCTCCTCCTCCTCGTTCCTCCTCCCTCTTCTCGACCCTCCTCCTCCTCCCTTCTCCTATCTTCACCAGACCTATTTTCACCATGAGACCAGTGATGCAGGTTTGCTTGGATAGAGGGCATGCCTCATTGGCCACACTAGAGAGAAAGTGTTTCTATTTACACTTTCAGGACCCCCAGACCAAGTTCTTACTTTTTGATTCCTTGGTCTCACCAGTAGGGATGTACGATAGCCCTTGCTGGGGGCTAGTAGATCTGAGCTTGCTGGGGGCTAGATCTATCAAAGTTAGACTGGGCTCATGTGGAACGACTACAAGTACTCATGTTATCTCATGGATGATTCAAAATAAGCCATTTGTTCCCCACCAGATTGTCCAAGCAGAGTTTGGTTCATGTCCATTGTAGCTCGATGCAGCATTTCATGTCATCTCCTACTTATACCGAGTCAAGGCATATAGAGATCGCACCTTGGGATGCAATAGACTACCATGGCTAGCATAGTCCTCCTCTATGCTTCGAATGCACGTGATTAGAGGTGTTGGTATGCACACACAGCAAGGTGGTTTGGGTGATTGGGCCTTCACATGGATAGAATTCCTCCCTTTCAATATAGAATTGATGTGCCATTCTCCCTACTATAGTATCACAAGGTCAACTAGGTCATATGTGAGGATCTCAGCTACATACAATCCGGACCTAGTTGGAACTGAGTGAGATCTTAGTGAAGATCAGGTTCTCCAGAGATCATTGTTTACATATCTTAGATGAGGGGTTTATTGATACACGGATTCATCTACCCCACTCGCTGAGGATCTCTATTAGGTAGTTTCGGGTCTCCACATAGACTCCATATTGAGAGTGGTTGAGCAGAGGGTTTACCCAGGGAGAGACGTATATGTACATTATGTAGCCTACAAGAATTCTGAGGAGCATTTCATTTTTCAATGCCCAGTTTACTATGAGATCCGAGGGTGCTTCTATTGTCTATTCAAAGATAGCTCTGGATTGTTATATTGGTTTCTCTCCTTCCAGATCTGCTTGGCCGCATTCATCCATGAGGCAGTCAGACATTATGAGTGCCTACTTCAATCATAGAGATAGGAGGAGCCTACCTTGATAGACTGCTCTCAGAGTAGGATCACCAAGTTCTTCAAGTCAGATCATACAGGATCCCATTCCATAGGCCCTAGACGCCCAGATCCAAAGAGGTTCCAAAGACACGATAGTTTAGACGGAGGGTTGACACATAGATCATGCTTGGGGACATTCCTCCTCCTTGTTTAAAGTAGGAGCATGATTGATAGGGGTCATGGCGGTCACACTTGCTAGACATAGAGCTACGAGCAGGAGACATTGCAAGACTATGCCCATGGGCAACAGAACATCATTCTATCTCTAGTTTTCTCCTCTTGCTTCCCCATCCTTGAGAAGGAGGGATAAATGGACCACAGTTGTGACTTTGGTATATATCTCACTTCCTGTTTAGATGATAAACTATATGATGATGTTTATGATGTTAGTGATGATGGAGATGACTATTAGTCTAATATGACTATGTAGCATTCATCTTTTAATTTTCTGTATGGGTGTTGATGTTCGTTAGTAGCTCCACTCTTTTAGCTTGCTTGTATCAAGTTTTTCACAGTCTCATAGAACCCTCGGTCTTTTGAAGACTTTAATAAACTCTCTCTCTCTCTCTCTCTCTCTCTCTCTCTCTCTCTCTCTCTCTCTCTCTCTCTCTCTCTCTCTCTCTCTCGTCTCATTATTGTTGATATGGATTGGTCTGAGTGATACTTCTCATCTTTCATCAACAAGTGTTTTAAAACAACAGTGGCTTAGCCAAGCTTGGTGGAGGATTGGTCTCTCTCTCTCTCTCTCTCTCTCTCTCTCTCTCTCTCTCTCTCTCTCTCTCTCTCTCTCTCTCTCTCTCTCTCTCTCTCTCTTCTCTCATCTTTGTTGGTATGGATTGGTCTGAGTGATATTTCTCATCTTTCATCAACATGTGTTTTAAAACAATAGTGGCTTAGCCAAGCTTGGTGGAGGATGAAAGGAAAAGATTGGTTTAAAAACCGATGCTAGACTCTCATGCCCAATGGGGGAAGACATGTACAAGAGCGATTTTAAAACCGATCTTTGTCTCTCATACCCAAAGGAGGATGAAGGTTTGTCTTTTGTGGTGTGCTTTTATGTGCTTTTTTTTTTGCTTTCATGTGCTTTTATATTCTCTGTGTGCTTTTTTGTGCTTTCATGTGCTTTTGTGGTGTGCTTTTGTGTGCTTTTATATTCTTGGTTGTGCTTTCATGTGCTTTTGTGGTGTGCTTTCATGTGCTTTTGTGGTGTGCTTTTATGTGCTTTTATATGCTTTTTTGTTCTTTCATGTGCTTTTGTGTGCTTTTATATTCCTTGCGTGCTTTTTTGTGCTTTCAGATGCTTTCATGTGCTTTTGTGGTGTGCTTTTGTGTGCTTTTATATTCTTGGTTGTGATTTTGTTGTCTCCATTTTGGTGTGCTTTTTGGTGCTTTTGTATTGTGCTTGGTGCTTTTCCAGTACTTGAATGCATTTTATTGTTGTGATTTTGTGTGCTTTAATATACTTGGTTGTGCTTTTTTGTGTTTTCATGTGCTTTTTTGTGTTGTACAGATGCTTTCATGTGCTTTTGTGGTGTGCTTTTGTGTGCTTTTATATTCTTGGTTGTGATTTTGTTGTCTCCATTTTGGTGTGCTTTTTGGTGCTTTTGTATTGTGCTTGGTGCTTTTCCAGTACTTGAATGCATTTTATTGTTGTGATTTTGTGTGCTTTAATATACTTGGTTGTGCTTTTTTGTGTTTTCATGTGCTTTTTTGTGCTGTACAATAGTGTGCTTTTTTGTGCTTCTTTGTGCTTTTATGTGCCTTATGATTTTGTACTTCTCAAATTTTCTTAGAAGTAATTTTATGTTGTGCATTTGATGTGCTTTTATTTGCATTTTGATGCTTCTATATTTTTCTCTATGCTTTTTTAAGCTTTCTATGTTGTTTGAAGAAGCGAACATCTGCTTTTATTTACAAACAGAGTTATTCGAGGTTAAAATCAATGCATCTTGATGTGATTATAGGGCAATGTAGTTTTGAGCAGTACAAACCATATTTTGTGCGAAAGCTGAAGGACAGGAATACTTGTTGCTGTATTCAACACATGCAAATGATATACTTCAAAGAGGCCATCAATCGTGTTCGGTCCCCTTTGGTATGCATGGAGCAACATGTGCTTGTTCTTGCAAGATCTACTTATGTGATAGAGAGAATGGTATATGCACAGCGTCAGATCATGTCTCCAGTGGAATCATGGTATTTTGGGAGTCATGTCTTTGTAGTAACCTAGAAAATGCAACATTCCATCAGTTGGAACGCCTCATGGCACGTTGTGCACAATGTAAGGCCGTTAGAGAAGATCTTAGATGCCCACTTGAAGTTGCAAGCTTGGGGGTTGTCAATGTGCATATTTTTGAGGATGCTGTTGTGGGCAACACACTATTGTCTTGGAATTCAGTTTTGTAGAGATTCAGATAGCACATTCATGAGTCAGCTTAAGAATGTTGACAGTATCCTGAAGAAGTTTCATATGGCAGATTGCAAGATTGCAGCCACTCCCATGGAAACTTACTAAAGACTCAGAAAAGCCTACAGTCAATGACAGATACTACAAGGAGCTCATCGGATCTCTTATATATCTGACTGTCACTTGGCCAGATATTTGTTATGCAGTAAGCTCACTTGCACAGTTTATGGCAAATCCAAAACAGTCTCATTGAAATGAAACCAAAAGAGTCTTGAGATACATCAGAGGTACAAGACAATTTGGATAGAATACAAAGGAAGTCATCCACAGTTGCATGGATACTGTGACAGTGACTATGCCGAAGATCATGAGACCAGGAGATCAACACAGGGATATGCATTTTTCCTTGGTCAAGGTGCTATATCATGGTTGTCAAACAAACAGCCAACTATTTCTTTGTCTTTTACTGAAGCAGAATATAGGGCACTCACTATAGGTGCATGTGAGGCTATATGGCTCCAAAGACTATTGTCTGAAACAAATTACTTTGATGAGTCAAAGCCAACAACAATATAATGTGATAATCAATCGGCTCAAGCATTGGCCAAGAATCCAGTATATCACTCCAAATTTCAAATAGTCATCAATTAGATAGTAGTATTCACATACATATCATTCAAATTTCATAGAGTAAAGAAAGGAGAAAAGAGAAGAAGCCAGCACCAGATCAGGATGTGAATGAGGTATGCCCCCTATGTGGGCTGATCTAGGTATAATTTTTTATTACAATGATGCACAGCTTCAATTACAATAGTAATGCATATCCTCGAACAGACTCTATCACGGGCATCCTCAGCCTGTGGCTTGCTAGGCTACCACATAGGCTACCCAGTCAGCACACGCAGTAGCCACGTGGACTGCCACGAAGGAAGCCACATCAACCGGCTGCCACACAAGCATTAGCAAACCGTACAACAGGCGCATCAACAGGGCACCATGTCAGCGATGATGTCAGTAGTAGGTCGGTGAACAAGAGCAGTCTGGTCGGTGGGCAGAAATATGCCTGGTCGATCAGTTTGAGGCCCAAGGGGGCCTATAAAAGCAGCCCTCTTGGCCTTCATTTCTCATCCACTTCTCAGGCCTTCAAGCCTTCAGGTTAGCAATAGCCAGGCTTTCCCACACAGCAGACCAGCGAGGTGCCTCAGCCTCTACAGGGATCTAGTGAGGATTCACCTCTAGGCTTTTCAGTTGTGCAGTGAGAGTTTCAGCCCCTTCATATAGTTTAGACAAGGAAGTGTCACAATTAAGTTGTAAGAGCTGTACGCACTTGTTTTACTACATCTTTGCACATTGTGTACATTTTGTAAATTTTCTCCTCTATCATCTACCAAAAAGTAATGTTTTCATTTTTCAAAAAATCAAAAATATATTTTGTAAAGCACCCTTTGCTTATCTAGTGCAATTTAAGAGGGGTTATTGAGAATGGTGCGAACATGTACATATTCTCATCTTTCATTTTAATGGTTCATTTCAATGTAATGTACAATTAATCATCTCTTTTCTCTCTCCATCTTCTTTAATAGAGAATTCATTCAAGGGACTTGTGGTGCTACTTGCACTTGTGGTCGCCTATACACTACCATTTGAGATTGCTGATACTATTGATTTTGAAATTAGTTTATTCTCAAATTGTAGAAGCATGTGTTGACTTCATGGCCATGCACTAAGCATATGCAACACCATACCCTTGTCGGTTGAGTTCTCTCAGGATTGATCCTAGGTATCATTGGTTGTGTATTTTTCCATGTAGTATGGACACCATGTACGTTGTCTCCTTGGATATCTCATTGGTGTTGGTTTTGCTATTTACAAGTTTGACTTAATTGCCTAGATCATTTCTTCCTTGACCTTGAGTGCCATGGCTTCTATTCAAGCTTCAATGCTTTTCTCTTTGCTTGACATGGCTTTACCTTTACTATACCTAATTTCAGTGTACTAATTCTACATCATCATCATCTACTTCTAAGCTAGTCATCCTCTCCACTACCATTTCATGGGCTTCCTTGTAATCCTTGTAACCGCTCACTTTCTTCATTTCCTTCTTGATGGGCTTCTTTAGGCCTACAATGAACCATTGTATTATATATTTGTCATCTAGTCTGGGGTGACATTTAGCAATTAACATTCTCATTCTTTCTAGATAAGTTCATACTTCTTCATTTTTCTCTTGCTTGATTTTTTCTAATTAAAGAGATGGGTCATTCTCAAGCCTGTCAATCTAGAATCTCCTTTTGAATTGAGCCAATAAGTCATCCATTTCACCCTTTCTTCCACAAATAGATTGGAGTACAATTCAGATGGTTTCATCCATCTCCTCTTCTCCTACTCGGTAATCCATGGCAAACAAACCTCTCAAAATCTCCCTTTCCATTTTATTTTTCAAATGTTTTCAACCATTGCTACTATTGTTTCCATTGCATGACCATTGGAAGTACAAATCTGGACCACCCTCCTCATTTTGCCTTCATTTCCACTCTGATTTGCCATGTTGTTGCTTTTGGTGGGAAGAAGGTTGTATTGCTAGATGGTGTTGAGGGTGTAAGATGACTTTCTCGATGTGATTTTGGGCCACAATAACCCAAAAGATGACCTTTGAATTTTACAAAAGGTCTAATTGCTACTTTAGTCACTAGTCCTCTTGCCTAGACCTCTATGGACTTTTGATGCCCATTAGACCTATCAAAGCTTGAAAAGTAGATCTCCAGTGATGAGCTTAACGAGTAGATCTCCAATGATGAGCTTAACAAGTAGATCTTCAATTATGAGCTTGAAAATGAATTGGACTCTACATGAGCTCGAGTGGCTAGGAGCTTTCAAAATGTGAGAGGTCCTCTTCTTCTCCTCTCCTATTTTTCCCCACTTCTTTTTCCCTTTTCTCACAAATGTAGAATGCTTAAACCCTCTTATCATCCACGCAATAGTTTACGATTTATGAAACTTTGGAGCTTTTTTGATGGAGTTAAGACCATGGAAGGAGGGCATCAAGTTTCTTACTTCAATTTCTCTATGAAGTTGTTTTGGTTTAGGATGGGTATTCATTACCTTGCAAATTCTTAGCCTTTTAGATTGTTGAGCCCTCTCTCTTATAAAAAATTGATGCTCTTTAAAAAATAAACAAAACCTTTTTTTTTTTTAATTTTAAGTATCCTTCACTTTAATAATTTAATATTTGTTCTTTAAAGAATCATTTAGTATGCATTTTAAACATGTTTAAATAAAAAGCACAACATTCTTTATGTCACATGTATTAATAACTACAAATTTGCAAAAAACAAATTGGACATGAATTATATGCATTCGAAATATGTTTATGAAGGTATTGCTTGTATTCTAGCTATTGCTTGCTACTAAAAAGCAACATAGCTTTAATCTCACTGTTACTAGGGTACAGTTATAGCGTGATGGTAGTCTTGAAAGTACATTGATATAAGACTAAAGTCACAAGAGTATTATATGTACTATTCTTGCAAAAGTTTGGATCCAATTGAGCCTTGAACATAATGAATAGTATTAACTTCCCTTTTAGCTTCCTTGTCTCGTTATTTATGAATTTCAATTACATTATTGATAACAAGTCTCAAAAGGTCTCCTATTGTGCCATACTTTTGGGATTTTATAGAGAAGATCTCCTAAACAGTGAACTATAACATTTGGATCTCAAAAGCGTTGTCCCACATCTTACTACTACTCCATTATCAGAATTCCTTTTCCAAAAGGCAATATGATCTAAGCAAGGTAAGAATGTAGACTATTGAGTGAAAATACATAACTTTATAAGAAAATCAAAAACATGGATAAGAAGCAACTAAGGGAAGAATATCCATGAACACTACTTTGTAAATCTCGAAAATTGAGTTTTTGCATGACCCCCAACAAGTGAAGAATAAACAAGCCAAATTTATCTTTTTCATCACTTTGTAAACCAAAACTATAAATGACTACATAAAGCTATCACATGTTAAAATTACCATCGTCAATACTATAGAAGAGTGGGGTAGAAGAGATGCATCATGGCACAAAGAGAGACCTCAAGTGAGGCAAAATCCATGTATTAGAATGAAGGAATGTGCTCCATTTTATAGAAAGACATTTTATAGAAAGAGAGGATGGTATAGGCACCTCCCCTATATCAGTGGCAATCAGTCCCTACATCAATGGTACTGGCCTACATCAAAGAAACCCCCCATGTGGGGACCTTTAGCTTACATCATCACTTACGTCACACACTAGACACCTCATAGCACTAGATGTGCTTCTACATGCACACATGCACCATAGAGCAAGTCCTTGACCATACGTAATGTCAAGGATACAGCTAGTCACATAGTTTATCATGCCATCTCGTAATGGACAATGATAAATCTATGGCTAGAATCTCATGCTAGCAAAGGTGCCCAAGGGTCGAGGTTTACAAAAATGGGATAGACCAAACACATATCACATGGCCTACATCATATGATGACCAGAGGTGATTTACAAAAGACAAAACACATAACATTCTTTTTGGAATACTACTCCAAGCAGAGAACCTCAAAATTTGACCAAGTGATGATAAACAAAAATTCAAAAACATGTTGCTCAAAAGGCAAAGTCCTTGTCTTCTGCCACAAAGTTGAATACTTCATTTGTTGATGTAGTTCTCTCTTTAACCAGATTTGTCGGTCTTGTTTTTCTCATTGCAAAACTTTCAGAGTGATTATTCTTGCCACAATAAGAGCAAGGGTTAATTTTATAGCAATCCTTCTCAAGATGATTGTTTTTTCCACAGTGTTTGCAAGCCTTATACCTGCTCTTTCAAAACTTCAGTGCAAGTGCTTCTGTGTGCATTTTAGCTATTCTTGAAGTGTTCTTTCTTTCCTCTTCTTGTAAGGCACTGATGATGCCTTCTAATGTGGGTTGAGGAAGATTCTTCAAAGTTGCAACCATAGTCAAAATCTTGAGGCATGCTCTTTAAAAGCACTACCATAGCATCATCTTCCGTGACAGGAGAATTAATTGAGGCTAGTTGTGTCATAAGACTCTTTATAGTGTTGACATGTTCAACAACATTATCTCCCTCCATTTTAAGTTCAAATAACTTCATCAGATTCAATTTGAGAGTATAAGAGCTAGCACCAAATAATATGTCTAACTTATGCCATGCTTCAAAAGGAGATTCCAAATTTAAAATATGGTATACATAATCATCTCCCAAACCTAATGCAATGATTGCATAGTCTTTCTATCCTTTTTGCATTTGCAGGTGTAGAAGTAGAGTCAGTGGCCTTTTCTTTACCTTTGGTTGTAGTTGATTCACCTTTCGGAGAGGATTGAGTTCCTTTCTTGACTAAGTCCCATAGATTTTCTTTCATAAGCATAAACTTTATCTTCATCTGCCAAGTATGGAAGCCTTGGTCATTGAACTTGTCGATTTTATAAGTAGCCATCAGAGTCTTACCTTTTTCAGGCAGTGTCTACTCTCTTACAAAATGACTAATCTTGTTGAATAAAGAAATCTCTCTTACCATACAAATGTAGATTGCTAGAGATAAATTCAGAAAAGCCTAATTGTTTGGCATAATCATACCCAGTTGGCTTCTCCCAAAGTTTCTTGGTTGGGATCTTCTTTACTTCAAACTTTGTCCTCTTGTAGTCTTCTTCAAGTACTTAGCATTCGAAGAATCTTCAGAGCTTGGCATTTTGGCAAGAGATCGGTCCCAACTGAATTTTGAAAACTATAAAAAATGCTTTGCAAGAGCCTAGCTCAACTTGGAGGACATAATTCACACAATTGGAGAAGAGTTTGAAAGGGCTTTCTATGCAAATCTAAAGCTTAAATACCAAGGTAGCTTCAACACAGAGCATAAGCCAAATAGTACGCCTTCTTGTATGGAAGGACTGCACCTTCTTTGACTGTCTTTTCCTTAATTCCTCCTTACTCCAACATGCATTGGCCTTCAAAATTCACCAGCAACAGGCTCTAGACATGAACCAACTTGTGCTAAAAGGACTCTAGTAATGGTTGAGCAAATAGGCAATATTGCCCATTTTTTCGTTAGACCTTCCTTGGATCAACGTGGGTGATATACTCCATCTCTGAAAAAATGCTCTGAGCCAGAGAAGCGCCTCATAGGATAGAGTCTTCAGCTAAGAGGACTTGGCAAAAGACGCAAGGGATGAGGAGAACAGAGCTAAGCCATTTCTAAAGAGGAAGGAGAAAGAAAGCTCAAAAAGAGGTGATGGAGAAGATGATGAGGTGACACTACCAAAATGAGTTCTCCAAAGCTTACCAGCTCTGATACCAAATGTAGAAAAGTGTGAGGTAGAAGTGATGCAAAAAGTGTGAGGTAGAAGAGATGCATCATGGCACAAAGAGAGAGAGAGCTCAAGTGAGGCAAAATCCATGTATTAGACTGAAGGAATGTCCTCCATTTTATAGAAAGAGAGGATGGTGTAAGCACCTTCCCTATATCAGTGGCAATCAACCCCTACATCAGTGGGCCTAGCCTAAATCAAAGGAACCTCCCATGTGGGAACCTTTGGCTTACATCATCACTTAGGTCACACACTAGACACCTCATAGCACTAGATGTGCTTCTACAACACACACACACACATGTGACTCTCCTAGATGCACACATGCACCATAGAGCAAGCCTTTGACCATACTTATCCCAACAAATACCTTCCCCATCATGAAGTTGGCATTTCTAATTCCCTCTTAACAACAATTCCTCTCTTCTTAAAATTAAGAGTTTGCCATTTATCAAAAACCTTTTACCATGTAGTTAAACAAAAATTCTACATTATTCTCCGCTCTCACAGTGTTCCAATGTAATGTCACCAACTCTTTTCTAACTAATAGCTGTCTTGACATCAATAAGCTTTGTACTTGAATAATGCATTATTGGATGTTGAGTCACCAGATATTCTCTCTTAAAAATATTTACAAACCTTTTGCTCCATATTCATCTTTAAAAAACAGTCATATGTTGAATGACTTCGCTCTAAAGCTTCAAACATCATGCTCAGGCTTTTTCGAAGGTGCAGAACCAAGGACTAGAAAACCCCTCTATGGGTAATCTAGTGGAGCTCTTCACATTTCAGCTAGAATTTCTATGAGAAGCATCAACATCACTTCAGCTTGCAGCTGCCAAAGTGTGTTCCTTCTACATAAAATTGCAATGGTAAACACCTTATCACCACAGCTTGCTCAAGTAGAATCTACTCACCTCACCTAATGGAAATTACGATGCATAGACAACCCTCTCAAGGCTCCCACTTAGCTAAACGTTATAAGGTGGATACACAACCTAGCTAACCTTCTATTCAGCACTAAAATCTTGCCAGCTCAATATTTATCAAAATATCTCAAGTTTCGTGGGCCTGTACAAAGTATAGCTGCTGCTGAATATTATGTACAACATGCCAAACTCCCTCCAGGAGACAGCAAGGTCAAGTAGCAGCTTGTTCTAGCAAGAACAATAACATACACCAAGAGGGACTAAAAAATTTTAGAAGAATGAAAGCTGTAAAAACCTTCAGGGAAGAAGGGTGCTCTTTCATTCCTATTCTAAAGGGGGAAAACAAAGAGGGGCAAAATGAAAGAGGGAATCGCCATTAAGACCAAACGAATGATAAACCCCCTTCACTTCTCATCCTCAAAGTCATCATAGCACGTGGGATCTGTAATGTCATCAAGAATTTTTTCATCATCTGGAAAGCAGCAGGAACAAAAAACCACTCACCCATCAGTGTTCCAAACAGCACTGAAAGCCAGCGTTGCAATCTCAAGTGGAAAACTAAACAACTTTACCTGGAGAACGAATAAATACATCAGAATCACGGGAAAGAAAAGGGGATCCAGTGTAGCTTCCTAGTATATCTGCAAGAAAAGGGTAAATTCATTTTCATGTCTGGCAAACAGCTTTGAAGCACTAAGCATAATATGGGTCAATGATCTGCAAAAACAAAAGGATTGCTAACAGGCACAACATCACATTACCTGAGCTGTTTGTCAACTCAGCCGTAAGGTCTGAGAGACTAAAATTACGTGGCAATGGGCCCAAGAGTCCCAATGATTCTCTGCCTCCACTTGCATCTGCATCTGCAGCCATCTGTAATGTTCCCATGCCATTTTGTCCATGATTTTCATTGGAATGGAATGTTGCATCAGGAGGAAAATTAGTTTGGACATCCATCCCCATTCCAGCCATGTCTGTCGGGTTGCCCATTGCAGTGAAAGGGAATGCTGGACTCCCATGTAGCACTGCAGATGTGCCCATACTCAGATCATTGTTTAAAGGCATGCTTGACGCAGTTGGGAGAAGAGAAATTTCTGCATTCATATCACCAACTCCACTGCAGGAAATACACAACATCATTTTAAATATTTTTTTCTGAGGAAATATAAACGAGCAAAGGATTTTCAAACCATGAAATATTTTCACCTGGACCCAGGGCTCCCATGGGCAGTACCAAAAGCTTCTGGAACTGGAGCTCCACCTAAAACAGGAGGACTTAGTGAAGCAATTGGCATTGGGACCATGTGAGGATGGTTCGTTCCTGTCATGGCAGGCTGCTGCTGGACAGGGTATCCAATAGGCATGTGATGCACTACAAAGAAGATTGAAGATATGAAATTTAATATGCCATACAAACCCTGTCAAAAAGCCCATAAAAGCCTCTATACAATGATATGCTTGATCACCTTGTGCTGTGTGCATGCCATTTTGTAAGGTAGGTAGTTGAGCTTTGGCTGGATGCATCTTCTCTGTTAGCTGAGCATGTTGCTCGAGCAAAAGATTAAAAATAGTAATCTGCCTTTTCAATTTCAAGCGGACATAATATGCTTTGAAAAAATCTGGGTTTTGCTCCTCAAGTTTTTGCCACACTGAAATGAATGGGAAAACCGCACAATACCTTGCAAATTAATACATGCCCTGAATAGTAACTAGAATTCTCACCAAATCATTTTTTCAGTAACTCTCAATGACAAAGTTCTCTTAAGGATTCCAATATTTTTTCTTTAAAGCATGGCTCTCATATACAAGATATACTAGAGAACAAAGGATGGGAAACCTACAATCTCGGAGCTACCAATGATATCAGAGTAGCCAATTATACTCACCAAGGCCAGTAAACCCAGGTTCGATTTTGGCCTGATTCAAAAGAGTACTAATAACCTCTGCTCGATTCATGTACAGTTGCAGACATCTTTCTATCAAGTTTTGGACCTGCATTTAGCATACAGACATTTCATGTGCATTTTGCAACTGGACAAAGAACGCAAAGAATTTTAAAACCTTGACAGGAAAAGACAATGAAAAATAGAACTCACCAATTGGATATCTTCACAAGATATTCGTCGTGTTTCACCACTTGCAACTGGACCAGGTGGGACAGCTGCAACCCCTGAAACAGCCTGTGTGTTATTTTGTTGTTGGGCTTGCTGTTGCAGTTGTTGTGAATTTTGTTGGACAGGAAGCCCCTGTTGCTGACTAGGCTGCTTTTGTTGCTGCTGAGGTGTTGCACTTGAAGGAGAGGCACCTGGAGACTGCAGAAACAACAAAATAGTACTTGTAAAGGCAATTGTGTTGTTTGTTTCAAGCATTAAACTTTGCTTGCAGATGATGTCAGATAAGGACACCTTTTCAATGCTTAAAACTGGCCAAAGGCTTGCCTAACAAAAAACAGGAACCGAAGCTACATGAGAGCAAATGAAATCCGTGGGGGTGTGTGTGTGTGTGTGTTTGTACAAATATGCTATACAAAGAAAACAGCAAAAGTTTCCACCAATGTTCCATGAGATACCTTTTCCAGTGCCATAATTCCCTATCTTGTCCTTTCTTCACACCTACGGTCTAGCAAGTCCTGCACATAATGCATGACCCAATATTCAATGTAATTTCCTCCCAAGAAAATTTTATTGAAAGGAAATTTCAAAAGAATCACGTAGTTTCCAGAACTGTAAGACAAGCATAGACAACCTTTAGATCATCTGAGGAATATTTTTTGCAACGATACATAAATCTGTAATTGAGACTTGAAAGATGGAGTATCAGAGAAAACGAGCCTCTAGTCTTAAAGGATAAAAGAGACCCTGCAAGCCCTACTCATAACGCATTGCCTATTTGAGAGACTGTGACATAACCTGTGTATAGTTTCTTTGAAAGGAGAGAATTTACTCTAAGGAACTTTCTCCTTGAACAGGATCTCCGCAAAGTACTCATCAAAATTTGTGCTTAGTAGTCATATTTGTATTTCTATTTACTACAACAGAGATCCACAGCTCAAGCATGCCGAGTCAAAAACTAGCACATATGTGGAGCTCTAGATTCTATTTTACTGGCACAGCTCATGGAAGCCAGAAGGGATCCATTGTTCCACAGGCTCGTAAATCCTCACGCAGAAGAAGAGCAGCAGAGAGTTTCTTTTGGGGCAACCCAGAGGGTGACAGCCAAAAAGAGATCCCTAGACGCAGTTCCTGTTCTTCCTGTACATAATGTTTCCAGGAAGAGCAAGAAACCTCGAAAAGAGGACAGTGAAAAGAGGAAAACAAGTAGTCAGGAAGGGAGTACGCCTTCCAAGAAGAAAAAGGCTAAGCATCATCATAGCTCTTCAAGTTCCTCATATTCTTCCAGCTCCTCTTCATCCTCATCATCGTCTTCTTTTATGAATCATCGAAGCCAAAGCATAAGAAGAGGAAGAAGAACTCAGGCAAGAGAGCAAAGACCAAGGAATTCAAAGAAGGTGGGAAGTCTATCATGTTTGCACGCCAGCAATGGGGAAAGATATACATCAGTTTGTTACAGAGTGCCTCACGCACCATGGGAAAGTATCGCAATGGACTTCAGTTTTAATTTGCCAAGATCAAAGTCAGAGAATGATGGGATTTGGACTATCATTGATAGATTCAGCGAGCAAGCTCATTTCATTCCGGTAGGCAAAACTATAAAGGCAGATCATATGGCTAAGCTTTTCATGGCATAGATCTTTAAGCACCATGGTATGCCTAAGTCCATTATCAGTGACCAAGATCCCAAAATGACCAGTCTATTCTGGAGAGCTCTATTTGATAACAAAGGGAGGAATGTGATTTTTTCTTCTTCTTTCCATCCCCAGATAGATGGTCAAAGTAAGGTAACAAATTCTATAGTGTTGGATTTACTGAAATGCTACGTGGCTGACCAAAGTTCAGACTGGGAGAAGTACCTACCATTGGTGGAGTTTGCATATAAGAATACAGTTCATAGCTCCACAAGGAAAGCCCCCTTTGAGGTCATCTATGGGAAGGTGATTCTGCCACCTATCCTGAGGACCAAAGATGAAATATTTGCAGCTGATCAATTTGTCACAGACCTCCAGACAGCTTTCAGCCAAGTTCAGACAGCAATTGAAAGGTCTCAAGAAAAGCATAAGAAGAATGTAGATTCGCATAGGAGACAGCTAGATCTCAAAGAAGGCGATTGCGTGCTTTTGAAACTCAAGAAAGCTAGGCTCCACAAGGTAAAGGGAGAGCAAAAAGTACATGCACAGTTATCTCCCAGATACTATGGCCCTTTCCGAGTTATAGAAGAGATTAATGAGGTTGCATACAGGTTGGCACTGCAAGAGCATTGGAGGATTCACTATGCCTTTCATGTGAGTGTTCTAAAGAAATTTCAAGGTCCAGAGCCTACAGAGCCAGTAACAGAGGACCCCCAGAAGTGGATGGGCTGGAGGAGGTCCTTCAACTAGAACGAATTGTGTATCATACTGTACGCAAAGGCCCCTAAGGCAAGGAATTTTACAAGTATCTTGTAAAATTCAAAAACTATTCGGCGTTGGATGCCAAGTGGATGGATGAAGACATGTTGTCTAATCATCCATAGCTTTTGATATATACAAGGAAGCTTTTCAATTGAGGTCAACTGAATAGAAGCCAAGGGAATGTCACCAAGCTGTAAATACTCCAAAGTCAATGTTTTAATTGACCATTTATTCGATCATAATTAAAGAGTATTTCATTTATTTAATTATGTTCAAAAAGTTATATTTATTTGGTCAAAGTATTGACTTCGGTCAAAGATACTTAACCTCGGTTAAGTAAGCCTAATCCCAATTAGGAAGACTTGGCTTAGGCCAAGATGGTTAACTACAGTTAACCCAAGAACCAAAGCACTGTGCCAACAGTGGAACCGACTAAATAGCAACTTGTTGATAGCAGACATAGATGAGTGCGCATACTACACCTATGCGGATGGCACGATATGCCTATATGTGTGAAATCAATGGAATGTTGAGAGTGCTCCTATCCCCGCGAATGATGGTCGGCTCTGAAAGACCTCTTGTAGCGGTGAAGGTATCATACTGCCAATCAAGAACAGACGAATACTCTCGGAACCACACACCTAGAATCATGTCGCAACCGAGCAAAGGCGTGATAATAAGATCCTGTGTAAATGAGGCCTTTTAAACAAAAAATGAAAGCTGTGTGACCTTGCGTTTGATTTGAGTGTGTAAACCTAGTGTGAACCCATCCCCTGCAAAATGAGCAACCCATCTTCTTGACCAACTGTGGGAAGATGGCCTCCTTGGAACTTCCAATATCGAAAAAGACAATGAGCTGTTGCCCTTTAGTTGCACCATATGCTCTGATTACCTGATTAGAACCTTCTTTCAATCTTCGATATCACCCTCCTTACCTTCAAACACCACTGGTGGTACACGGTTCAAAGAAAGTAAGACTGTGTTCATGGCTGAAGTCGGATGAGCTGGAGAAGCCACTGCAGAAGCAACAGTAGAAGCTAGTGATTTTGTGGTATTCCAGCCAACCACTTAGACAATCCTTCTTCCCATGCTCAGCAATGAGATGGCAAAAGAAGAACCGTTCCTCGGATTGATACCACTTCTTTTCATCAAGCTGAGTAACCTCACATAATGCCCTCCTTTGCCTTTTCATTTGATCTCTCTTAGGCTTGGAGTCCTTCATTCCACTAGATGATTGCTGGTGATCTTTTTTCTAGTTCTCTATCACATGCACCCATACACTTGGGTGCAAGGTGACACACTGGCAACACCGACAAGTACATTTTTTCACCTCTTATCACTCAGCTCTCTCTCAGCTTCACACAGTTTTCTCAAGCTCCATATCTCTCAAATGCCGTCCTACGCAGCTCCGCTGCATGCCCAGGGACAGCACAAGCCTCTTTTATAGACTTGTATAGTGGTCTACATCGACGGCGTGGGCAGCGTTGGCCTTGGTAGAGATTGGAGGCATTCGTGGGTCAGCTCTCAATGTCGAAGGGTCATCCTCGAAATTGCATTCCGTGCTCTTTGAAGGAGTGTTGTTTGTATTTCACAATTCTCCTAGTATAAAGTGAATTCTTCCCTAGTTGGGCAAGGGGCCCTTAGTGGGTATAGGGACCCAATCTAGTGTCGTCTACATTTCTCTAACCCTAAAACTCTCTCTCTCTTCCTCTCTATGGTGCATATGCATATGCCTGGCAATACGGTTTAAAGAAGGTCTCGCTGCAATTGCACGACCATTAACCATTGCATGTTACATTGGTATCACAGCTTCGGTTTGTAATCCAACTTGACTACCCAAGTGTAGGGTTTTGCTGAGATCCAGAAAGGACACTGAGAAGAAGAGCAATTGTCTACAAAGGGAGAAAAAACCAGAAGAAAGCAAGGGATTCTCACATTTCAAAAAACTGCTCTTGTTGCTGCATGAAGAGCGCAAACAAGAGGCAGCACTTAGACGTGACGAGATGGCCCAAGCCGAGAAGCAACACTGACGCTACCGGAAAGCCATGCTTGTCACATGCACCCCTCCACTTGGGTGCAATGTGACACACTGGCTACATCGACTAGTGCATAAAAGTTCGAGCCCTCCTTCCTGCTGGTCTTGCTGGCTTCTACACACCCGTGAGTGTTTGAGGCCTCTCCAAGCACTTCTGTCGCGAAAACTCTGATTCTGACGTGAGAACATCGAATTTTGGAGCAGCTACCGCAAAGGGAGGCGCATTCGGAGACATTTCCAGCTTGCTGCAGCAACTTCGCCTCACATGAGTGGAATATTGCTGCTGTACGGACCTGCACAGAAGGCATTTATGACTTGTACGGCTCTGTACGGAAGCATTTAATGCAGGCGTAGAACTGTATGGACCTGTCAGACCTCATAATTGCAGTATGGACCTTTCAGACCTGCATTTAATGCAGTACAGAATCAGTACGAACCTGACAGCGAGCATTTATCACAGTGCAGGTCTGCCTCGGGGTGTGTGCCAGCCAGTTAGAAGTTTCCCCAACACTTTGAAGCTGCTTCTGAAGCGTGCAAGTGTTTTGGAGCTGCCTCGTGCTGTGTGCCAGTTGTTGCAGCCATTTGGAGCTTTTTCTAAGCACATCCCAATGGGAGCATGTGTTATAGATCTGGTCATGGGGAAGGATCTAGCGGCTACGACATTTACCACTGAGAACAAGGTGTCCGAGGCCCGGCTGAGGTTTGCATCATCTCCAAGTAGGTTTGAGAGGCACAAAGAAAATGCTTCTCAGTCTCAACCACCCCAAATGTGCATAACATACAGATCCGTTGCTCTTTGGGTATACCTGTGGCTCTCCCCGCCTCAATCCTCAACTGATGGGATGAAACCCACATCTATCCAACGGTGATCCTCAGTGCATGTGAGACTCCTCTGACCTCAAGATACTAGGGTCTGATGATGAATCCCTCCGATATTGTCATAAGTGGTCGCAATAGAACTAGATCTTGGTGGGGAGCTCCTTGTCCCCGCCTCGAAAAAAAAAACTCTGAGATATATGGAGTTGGGCTAGTGTAGGGGGAGAACTAGCCGTAGCTAATGCTCCTACACTAACAGGAGCCACAGGACTGCATGCTTTCTCTTGACAGCGCACCCCATAATTTCTTTTGTTCCTTTTGAACTAACCATTTTCTGAATCCATAAAGCCAATAGACACAACATATGCATAAATTAGCGCATATGAAGAATTTACATTAACAAACGTGCAAATTTACACCAACAAATGCATACTATGAATGCTAATCTAGACCATTGAATCCCACAATCATTCAATCAAGTGCATGCTCAAATAATTTCAAATGAGAAAAATTATAAATGGTATGATCATCTTTTCATCCATATTTACCAATGCAATTTAAAGCATAAGTGGCATATTTATTTTCCAATTGAAGTGCATCCATAATACAATAATGAAGTTTGAAATTATAAAAGACCACAAGGGACAACAATAAAAACAATAGCGCCCTTACATCTCCCCCTCAGTATTTCACACTCACCTCACTGTTTCACATCTGTTTATTGGTGTTTTCATCTCTCAGTTTCTATCTCTTGCATTCAATAGTTAGAAGGAAAGAGAAAGATTTAGTACTTCTCCCTCTTACATTGGTATCGGAGCTTCAGATTTTATTTCTTGAGATAATGAGGGTCAGCTAGGGATAACCCACTATTTTATGCTCCTCTTACATAGAAGCACGCTTCTCTCTCTTACGGTAGTGCCTGTGTCTTGAAAGCATGTGGTAGTGTAGGAGTAGTGCAAGATAATATTGTACTATTTGATTCTCCTATAGGCATGTATGCCAAGTGAAATGCCTTGACAAAAGCACGTTGCATGCTTGAGGAGCTCTCTTCTCGAGGTGTTGTCTCATGGAATGCATTGACAAAGGATATGCATAGTCGAGGTGAGGATGCATGGAGCATGATGATGGAATCTGTCCAAATGCATTGACCTATATCTGTATATTGAAAGCCTATGATATGTAACATTAACTATATGATACGGCTCATCTTATCTCGTGGGATCGACTTAGGCGGCGTCATTTCGAGGTTCGTACTTGGCATTTGGAGATACTTGGAGCTTGCTGAAGTGATCTGGAGTCTACTCCTTGAGCCCATTCTTCCTCTTTTGGCTTCCCTTAGCCTCCGGCTGCGAGTACCTCTCCATTGGATCTCTCTCCTCTCATTTCTAAGTGCCCTCCTCCTCGTGGGAGCACTTTCTCTTGCTGTAATTCACATTTCCAGCCCTCATTTGCTCATTTTCACCTCTCCTTCTAGGGTGAATCTCTTTGCTCGCATTCAAAACCTTTTCACTGCTGTCCTTTCGGGCTATATCATTGCGTAAACCGTTGTTGCACTGGTTCTTTCCAATTTCTGCTTCATTTGCATTTTGGAAAGGCCCCGTGTTGCCTTGGAAGGCCTTGTGTTGCCTTTTGAGGATTTTTCTTGCAACCGGTACACCTTGGGACAGCAGAGTCTCTTGTAGGCATAGTTGCACGAAACGGTCGTTTCGTGGCAAGAAACGAAAACGGCCTTTCTTCAAGAAACGCCGTTTTGTAGAACCTGTTTTTGCCCTAAACCCCCAAAATCGTGATTTCGCCGCCTGTCTCCTTTTTTCGCCACCTCCCGCCCATTGCACTCCTTCTGTGCATCCTTGCTGCTCTCTCCACCTTCTCTAAGCTCTCTCCATCCCTCCATCCTTTGCTCTTGGACTCTCCATCCCGTTTTCCTCGGACCTCCATCCTCTTCATTCTTCTCTCCATCTTCTCCATCCTGCAAGCTGCAGCTTGGCAGCCTGCTCTCCATCCCTCCATCTTTCTTCTCTCCATCCTCTCTTTAATCTTACCTGTAACCTCTCCATCGTCCTCTCCATCCTCCTTCACTTCTACCTCTGATCCTCCAGGCTCCTTCCACCTCTCCATCCTCTTTTACCTCTGAGCTCTCCATCCTCCTTCTACCTCTCCATCCTTTCTCACTTGTGACCTCTCCATCCTCCTTCTCACCTCTCCATCCTCCTCAATGCCGAGAGATGCTTATTGGGTCCATGTCTCCCTCCTGGATAGTTATAAAGGAGGCGGTGGCTCCAAGAAGTGGAGATGCAACTATTGCCGCATAAGCAAAACGAGGTCTGTCACACGGGTGAAAGACCATCTAGCAGGTGTTCCCAGCAAAGATGTAGGACCTTGTGAGTTCGTGCCTACTCCAATGAAAGGTGGCCTAACAGAATGGAAGCGTGTGCGTATGGCAGCCTTGGCTGCAAAAAGTGGAGGACAAGGGCTGCAAGATAAAGAAGAGGCTGCTAACACTGAGCCATTGGATGATGCCAGCACATTGGGTTCTACAAAGAGAAGTAGAGGGGCATCAACTACATCGAGCGCGGGTCCTAGTGCTACAAGAACACCCTTGCCACATGGATCAATTAGTGTGGATGCTAGTGCGGGAAAAAGAGGATCACTGCAAAGGTCTAGCATTCAAGCACGCTTGCAAAAGCAAGCAGTGAAGGAGGCCACTAGTGAGCTCACAAAGCTCTTCATACAGTGTGCAATACCCTTTCATGTGGCGAAGACTACATGACGGAGGAAGGCCATGAGAGCCGTAAGCCGCATTGGCTATGAATGGGAAGGGCCTACATATGAGGCCTTGCGAACAAGAGAGCTAAGAAGAGAGAGGGAATGTGTGGAAGACCAAATGAAGCCCTTGAAAGAGACTTGGAAAAAATATGGATGCACACTCTTATGCGATGGATGGTTAGATGCACGCAGGAGGAATGTGCACAATATTTTAGTGTCTTCTTGCAAGGGAACCATGTTCTTGAGAGTCATAGACGCTTCCACTGCAGGTTCAGTGATTACAGGGTTGTATATTTGGGAGCATTTACGGGCAGCCATTATGGAGATAGGTGTTGAGCATGTGGTGCAGGTGGTGACATATAATGGCAGCAATTGTGTGTCAATGGGTGCCATGTTAGAAGATGAGTTTCCTAAGATTGTGTGGACACCCTGTGCCTCACATTGGCTTGATCTTTTGATCAAGGACCTAGGGAAGATACCTTGGATTGATGCCATCTTCTCCACAGCCCGCAGTATCGTGAAGTTTGTCACGAAGAGACCCAAAGTCCTCAGCATCATGGAGAGGCTTGTGCGAGACTTTTTCGCATAATCATGGATGAGTCTTGGTGGAATCAGGCAGAGGCATTAATCAAATCGATTAATCCTATCTACACGGTGCTTCGCATCACGGACATGGAGGGAAGCACATTAGGGCTCTTGTACGAGTTTATGGATAAGATTGGAGAGGCCCTCCACAGAAACACTTCCCTATCGCCTGATAAGTAAGACTTGTTACTTTTGTAATAAGTATAATTAGTGCAGTTACTAAATTGCAATTTGTTATCATGAAGCCTGGAATTTTCAGATATATATTATGTATGTACTATTATCTATAGTCTGTGAATTTTGCATGCATAATGCATTCCAATTTCTTGTGGCATGATTTAGGGTTGAGTCCATCTGTGCTATATGGAATAAGCGGTGGAATTGGTTCCACCGCCCAATCCATGCGGTGGCACATGTATTGCATCCGCTCTGGCGCAGTCAAGAGCAATATGAGAATGACGAGTTGGAGGAGGAGATGCAACAGTATCTACAAAATTGGACGGGTGGTGACTTGGAGATGCAACGAAGAATGAAGGATGAACTTCTATTGTTCCACAATCACAGCCTCTCCTTTGGTCGACCTACGGCTAGGCTTCGAGAGACACAATTGCAACTTGTCTCCTGGTGGGAGAAATATGGCAACTGTACTCCTACTTTGGTAAGAGTCTAAGAGACAAGTTCCAACGCCACTAGTTAGAGCTTAGTCATTCAGTAATTTGAAGTTTTATCTACTACAAATATGTTTAAAGTTATCAAGTTCCTAATACTTATCTCTGCTTAATTGGCTTATGGCAGAAACGCCTTGCTATACGTGTTCTCTCACACGACTGCAGTTCCGGTCCTTGTGAGAGGAACTCGAGCACTTGGGCCCTCTTTCACACAAAGAAGAGGAACAGATTGAGCACGGCTCAATTGGAGCAGTTGGTGTTTTTTCATTGCAACCTCCATCTCCTTGAGTTCGCCGCTGGCTGCCCCGAACCTCGCCAAGTGAATGTAGACAAGGTGGACGTGGAGAAGATGAAGGCCATACCAGATATCCCACGGGAGGAGCTGGACATATACACCATGTTGTATCAGGAGCTGTCAGCACCAGCACACCACACAGGATCATACACTCAACCATCTGGAGATGGTGCTAGTACTTCAGTTTCACCCGATGGTCCTAATCCTGATGTTGATGATTCTTCTTCAGACAGTGACACAGATGCCTCAAGCTTATCTGAGGAGGCAGAGGATGATGATGGCGAGAAGTCCATGGATGATGCAGATGATCAGTAGTGATGTGCCTTGGTCCTTGTCACTTAACTACGACTGTACACACTACAGTGCTAGCCTACTCCTAGTCGTGACACTTCAGATGCATCATCATTGCAGCCTGCAGGCTGCGCATCTTGATTCCTAGACTATGTTATTTCTTTTTTTATGATAGTAGATACAGTACTTACTACTGAGTATACTTTGGACCTTGGTGCTAGGTGGCAGCTGCTTTTTTTTATATCATCCATGGGTGCTTTTATTTTGAGTCTTGCATGACTCATGAGTCATGATCATGAAATTTGTGGATCATGAATCACGATCATCTATGGAGTCTGGACATTGGATGCTTTCAAGTTTCAAGTTTCAAGTTTCAACTTGTGTGCTGAGTTTAAAGTACTTCAAACTTCTAAATTTCAGATTCTTGTAATGCCAAACTTGTTAGTCATGACTCATGATACATGTTGATTTCAGATTATTGAAGCATCATTCAAGAATTTAGAATCATAGAGGCATGAATGATGCATTGATGCTTGAAGCTTCAAGTATAGATAATTGTATTATGTATGATTTGCACTCTATTGATAATTATATTATGTATAAAAAATAAATTTTTATACATAAATTGTATCATATTGCCGTTTCTTCTGTTTCCGTTTTAGCGGGGGCCGAAAACTCCGTTTCTTCCGTCTCCGTTTTGGCTGGTAACTATGCTTGTAGGCATAAGCTTTGAAGCTTGAGCAGAATTTTGTCACTTGATTTTGAGAGGTTTCCTTTCTCTCATTTGCTTTGCCAATTGGTGCATTTGTTTTGAAATTCAGCACCATGACTAGCAGCAAGGATGATTTGTTTGAGATGCTTGGGACTGATGACAAGCTTGATGGCACCAATTATCCCATGTGGTCATACATGATGAAACAAATTTTTTTGTTGCCAAGAATCTATGGCATATTGTTTCAAGTTCTGAGGCCAAGCCTACACGTAATGCCGCTTCTGGTGCTGCACCTACTGCCTCGCATTCTTCTTCAGGTGATGTTTCTAATGCTACTTCTAGAACGCCTGCAACTCCTATTACAGGTACTTTACCTCCTACACAGGAGCAGATTCAGTAAGATGGTCGTAATGCCAAAGCACATGCCTTGATTGCTCTTTCAGTGAAACGGGTTATTATCCCTCATATCCGGTCTTGCAAAATAGCTAAGCAAGCATGGGATCAAGTGCGGAATGAGGCGAGGGTTACCTATCTCTACAAGCAGTTGAAAGATTTGAAGCTTGAAGAGGGTGGTAACATGGATGCCTATCTCACTAATGTGAAGGATTTCAAAGAGCAGTTGCCCAACATTGATGAGATTATGCCTGATTCTCAACTTGTTTCTAATAGCTTTGATGGGTTGCCTGATTCTTGTCAAGGCTTTGCTACTAGATTGAGGTTGGTTGCAAGGGGTAATGCCAATCATTTCTCATTTGACCAACTAGTTGCTGTTCTTCTTCAAGAGGAGCAAAGTCGTGCGAATCGCAATGCTTCTATGGCTAGTGATCAAGCCTTTGCTGCTCAGCACAAACACAAAGGCAAAGGCAAGGTTTCAGCTGGTAAACCCTCTCATTCCCATGCTGATCATTCACATGGTGCCTCTTCTTCAGAGGATAATTAAAAGAAGAAGAGATGTAGCTATTGCAGGAAACCTGCGCATGATATTTTTGAATGCAGGAAGCGCATTGCATCTGAAAAGAAGAAGAAAGAGTATGGTCTTGCAGTATCTGGTTCTTCTAGTGCAGAAGATCGACATGAGTCCGCTAATTTTGCACAAGACCAACATTGGGCTTTCTTGGTTACATGTCGATGTTCATGATGCTTGTATGACAGTTTCAGATATTCATGATGCATGGTTCTTTGATAATGGTGCTAGCAAGCACATCACTTCCTGTTGGAAGTTATTCGGCTCATTAGAGCACATCTAAGGAGGGCACTGTCACATGTGCCAATAATGCATCATATACCGTGAGAGGTATTGGGCAAGTTGCTGTTACTTCTGTCTTTGGTGGTGTTATCACTCTAGAGAATGTGCTTTATGTTCCAGGCATTCGTAAGAACCTCATTTCTATTTCAGCCATAGCTACATGTGGCTTTCAGGTTCTTTTTTATGGTGCTAGGTGTGCAGTGTATGATGCTAGCAGCTACACATGCCTTTACCATGGTCTTGACTGGAGAGGTCGATGCTTATGACAGATGTTTGGATGATGATGCTGCACTTGCAGGTGCACATGCCTTTGCTCTTGATTCTACCATGGATGATGACAGATACCCATCTATGGCATGAGAAGTTTGGGCACCTCAATTGTGGAGCTTTGGTGAAGTTATATAAGGACCCTGCTTGCTTGATAAGATGCACCGTGCTGCGTTTATACTATTAATATTTTTGAACCATAATATTTTACAATATACATAAGAATCTTATATTAATTAAATTATCGGATAATTATCTTGATTCTATCTTTAAAATGCTATTTTATTATTATATACATCTAATAAACATTTAAAGAATTTAAAATCAAATTGATTTAAATCTAAGGACAATAGTCGAATTGTCAAATGTATAATGATAAAAATACAGTGTGCAATATAATCAAGCTTCTGGTTCATAGTGATGTTTGTGGACCCATGAGGGTTGCAGCTCTTGGGGGCTTCTATTATTTTGTCACTTTTATTGATGACTTCACCAGGTATACTTGGATTTTCGCCTTGAAATCCAAATCTAAAGTTTCTTCATGCTTCAAGCACTTTATTGCCTTGGCTGAGAATGAGAGTGGGCTGCACATTGCTCACCTTAATACACACAGGGGGGGTGAATACATGTCAAAGGAGTTTGCTGTTTTTTTGGCTTTATCTGGATGACATCATCGATGTACAGTGCCTTACACTCCTCAACAGAATCACGTGGCTGAGCCGAAAAATAGGTCAGTGATGGAGATGGCCAGGTGCATGTTGAAAGGCGGTCATGTGTGCTAATTACATCTTGAACAGATGTCCCACAAAGGCATTGCAGACTATCACACCTTATGAGGCTTGGACGAGTCGTAAGCCTTGCATTTCTCACATGAGGACTGTTGGATGCTTAGCTTATGCTCATGTGCCTTCACAAACACGCACTAAGTTGGATGATAAAGCTGTCAAGTGCATTTTTATTGGGTATAGCTCAGAGAGCAAGGGCTATAAGCTATACCAGCCCTGCACAGGCAAGAGTTTTGTCAGTCGAGAAGTTGCGTTTGATCCATCTACCTCTATGCCTTTGCTGGACTGTCAAAAACAGCCTGTTGTTAATGCCCCATATATTTTTGGCAGCTTGATGCCTTTGTTTCCATCCAATGCTCAAGATGATGTTCCATCTAAGGTTGTACCTCCTCCATCTGTTGGTCATTTGCAGCCTGATATGCCTCTCATTGATCAGGAAGGGCTCTTGACCAAGAAAGAGCTGAAATTCAGGAGCCCAAAAAGGTCCCCCGTGGGCTCCTTGACACATTAAAAATCAGCAAACAAGATACTCCTCTGCCAGCCCATACTAGAGCAGCTATCCGGAAAGAGCATGCTAGTTTTGTTGCTTATGCTTTGTTTGCTACAGCATGCAATTAAGAGCCATTATGTCATCAAGATGCCTTTCAGAATGATTGTTGGTTGAAGACTGAATTGGATTCTATCCATCAAAATAACACTTGGGAGTTGTGTGATTTGCCTCCTCGCAAGAATGCCATTGGAGCTACGTGGTTTTATAAAATTAGACGGAAAGCTGATGGTTCAGTGGACCATTACGGGCTATGCTCAACAGCATGGCATTGACTTTGAGGAGACTTTTGCTCCCATTTCCAGGATCACTACTATTCACATTGTTATTGCCTTTGCCGCCCACTTTCATTGGGAGGTACATCAGCTTGATATAAAGACAGCTTTCCTTCATGGGCATTTGCCAGAAGAGGTCTATGTTTCCCAACCTCCTAGCTTTGAGGTTGAAGGTTCTGAAAGCAAGGTATGCCGCTTGAAAAAAGCCCTCTATGGATTAAAACAGGCACCTCGGGCTTGGTATTCCAGGATTCATATTCATTTGCTCACACTTGGCTTTCAGAATAGCCCTACAGAGGCTACCCTTTACATCCGCAAGCGTGGGACAGATTTGCTGATTTTAGTCCTTTATGTGGATGACATGCTTGTGACTAGGACACATACTCAGCAAATTGCAGATTTTAAACTTGATTTGTAGAAGATATTTGCTATGTTTGATCTTGGTCTTTTGCACTACTATCTAGGCATCCAATTTGCTAGTAGTGAGGGGGCATTTTGATGCCACAATCCAAGTACATTGGACAGCTTTTGCAGCATTTTCAGTTTGAGGATTGCAAGCCAGTATCCACACTATTAGAGCCTGGTTTTCACTTCTCTTTTGAAGATGGCAGCAGTACATGTGATGTCACTCTCTATCAGCAAGCAATTGGTTGTTTGATTTACCTATGCCATACGAGACCTGATCTACAGTATGCTGTCTCACAGTTGAGCAGATATATGCACAACCCATCTATGCACCATTGGCATGCCGTGAAGCGTGTTTTCAGATATCTCAAAGGCACTCAACATTTAGGCCTTCCTTATGGGGCTGATACTTCACTTGTCATGCATGGATTCACTGATAGTGATTGGGCTGGTTGTTTGGACACTCGTGTGTCACATAGTGGCAACTGTTTCATGCTTGGTACTTCATGTGTTTCTTGGTTCAGCAAGAAGCAAAGTACATTTGCTACTTCTAGTTGTGAAGCTGAGTACAAAGTAGCTTTTACAGCTACAGAGGAGTGTGTTTGGCTTCAGAAGCTACTTGCAGATCTTTATGCATGTCAAACTGCTCCTATCGTCATCTTCACTAATAGTCAGAGTGCTTTGGCTGTTGCACGGAATCCTGTTTTCCATGCTCGCATAAAGCATATTGAGGTTCACTATCACTATGGCAGAGAGCAATAATCAGCAGGTGATATTCAGTTGTCTTATGTTCCCACTGAAGACAACTTGGCAGATCTTTTTACGAAGGCTCTACCTCGACCTAAGTTTGAGGCTTTTTAAACTTAGTACCTTTTGTAACTTGATCCGTTGTACTCTGTACAGTCATAGGTTGCTATATCCCTACAAGACGAACATGTGCAACCATGACATTAGATATTTAGGTATCCTGAGCCATGACCAGGATACTTGAACCCATACCATGGAGGGGGGTTTGTAGGCCATTCTATGGGCTATCCATAGGTGCCACTTATTCCTTGGTATGTGCCTTGTAGGCCTAGTTATAGTCAGTTAGGACTATTGGTACAGTTAGTACATGTACCACCTAGGTCAGTTAGGACACTTAGTACAGTTAGGACAGTTAGCCCTAGGGTTTTGTTATGTTGGCTCCCTCTTTGCTAGAGTCGGCCCTCATAGGGAAGTGAGTCGGCCTGCATGCTGCAGCCGACTGGAGGAGGGTGGGGGGCTATATATAGGTCCCCCCTCACTCCTTGTTAAAGCAACTTGTGGAACCGTTCAGTACACCACAGAGTGGAGCCTGGCAGAGGTGCAGAGCCAGCCCACAGCATCACTAGAGGAGCAGGGTAGTGGAGCAGTTCATCCACTCCCTCATGCTCTCGTTCTTCTGGTTGTTGAGCTATTTGTCTGAGCTCTCAAGCAGTCCGCTGTTACCGAGGTGTTCCCCCAATTGTAGCCAGAGATCACTTGCAGTTTTCTTGTTCTCTTCCGTTCATTTCAGCTGCACTTCTCACACCTTCAGCACTCCAAAACAGCTCCCCTCCAGCCTCTTGTGTGCAGCCTTGAGCACCTCCGAAGTTGGCCCTGATCAGCCTCAGCCTTTGGCCCTCAGTTCAGCCTGTTCGGAAGGTGTATACGCAGCACCACAGTTGAGGATTCGGACCAGCAAACGGAGTAAGGTTAGGGTACTGTTTCAGCAGCTCTTTACAGCTTTCTTTACAGTTTTGCACAGCTCACTTCTCAGCTCTATATTTCAGTCATCTCTCAGCTCTCTTTAGAATCTATTACTCCTAGCTTGCACTCTCTCACTCACGCAATAACCCTGCATTCTGGTGGAGAGCACAAGCCTCTTCCTTGCCTTGCAGAAGTGCCCTATGAAAGGGCCTCAAGGGGGAAAATGAGAGCAAGAGGGTGAGAGTGAGAGAGAGAGAGGACTCAAGGTGTGCAGGTGTAAAGTGATGATGAGCCACACCACAAACTCATTTGTTTTTATTAGGATTAGGTTTACCCTATGACTGTCTTAAGACAGTCATAGGTGTCCTATCTTTAATGAAAGGTTGGCAATGTGCCTTTACCCCAACAACCTCCCACCTAAAGGCCAATGTGCCTAAAGGGGAGAAAAGAATAAAAATTACAGCAATATACAGTTACTGTATACAAGACCATAAAATAAGAATGGTCTCATCCTAATCCCATGATGTGGCGGCAATGTGCAAACCGCTCTGTAGGCAAGCTCTTAGTGAGCAAATCTGCAGGATTATCATCAGTATGCACTTTCACAAGCTCAAGTCGCTTGTCTTCCAGTACCTCCCTGATGAAATGATATTTCACTTCTATGTGCTTGGTCTTCTGATGAAAGACCGGATTCTTTGCCAACATGATAGCACTCTGACTATCACAATGCAAAACTGGCATATCTCCTGTAATGCCCAAATCTCCCACCAGCCGAGTAAGCCATATTGCTTCCTTGCAGGCCTCAGTGGCTGCAACATATTCAGCTTCAGTGGTTGACAGTGCAACACATTTCTGCAACCGAGACACCCATGATATAGCACCTCCTGCAAATGTGAAAATATAACCAGTAGTAGACTTCCGGTTATCTGCATTCCCTGCATAGTCTGAATCTGTAAAACCATGCACCAATGCATCCTGCCTACCATAGCATATGCACAAGTCTTTGGTACCCTTGAGATACCTCAAGACACCTTTCACTGCTTCCCAGTGCCGCTTGCCTGGATTTGCCATATACCTGCTGATGACTCCCACCGCAAAAGCAATATCCGGACGAGTGGCAACCATGGCATACATCAAAGAACCAACTGCAGATGCATACGGAACCTTGGCCATTTCAGCCTTATCATCATCTGATCTGGGGCTGTCCTTACTGCTGAGTTTTAAATGTGGAGGCAACGGGGTACTAATAGACTTCCCCCCCTTCATTTTAAAGCGCTGCAGTACTTTGTCAATGTACTTTTTCTGTGACAGAAACAAAAGTCCCTTGGACCTGTCACGAGTAATCCGCATGCCAAGAATATGATTTGCATCACCCAAGTCTTTCATGTCAAACGACTTATGCAGTTGTTTCTTCAAAGCACTAATCTCATGCTAAGATTTACTGGCAATAAGCATGTCATCCACATATAGAATGAGTAGCATCAAACTGCCATCCTTTGCCCATTTGATGCTACTCATTCTATATGTGGATGACATGCTTATTGCCAGTAAATCTCAGCATGAGATTAGTGCTTTGAAGAAACAACTGCATAAGTCTTTTGACATGAAAGACTTGGGTGATGCAAATCATATTCTTGGCATGCGGATTACTCGTGACAAGTCCAAGGGACTTTTGTATCTGTCACAGAAAAAGTACATTGACAAAGTACTGCAGCGTTTTAAATGTGGAGGCAACGGGTACTAATAGACTTCCCCCCCTCCATTTTAAAGCGCTGCAGTACTTTGTCAATGTACTTTTTCTGTGACAGAAACAAGCAATGATCGGTCTCACACCTATGATACCCTTGGGACTGCATGAAGGCATCAAACTTCTTGTACCATTCTCTTGGCGCCTGTTTGAGTCCATACAAGCTCCTCTTGAGCTTACACACAAGCTGCTCTTTCCCTTTAACAGCATATCCCTCTGGCTGACTCATATAGATCTCATCATGGAGATCTCCGTGAAGAAAAGCTGTCTTCACATCCATTTGACATAAATCCATGTCTTCATGAGCGACAAGAGCTAACACTGCTCTCAAAGTAGTCATCTTGACTACAGGGGAAAAGATCTCATCAAAGTCAATGCCCTTCTCCTGCTTAAATCCCTTGGCAACCAATCTGGCCTTATACCTTGGTAAAGCATTTGAATCCACTTTGACTTTGTAAACCCACTTGCATGGCAAAACCTTTCTGCCTGCAGGTAGCTGCACCAAGTCCCATGTATCATTTTGAAGTAGGGAGTCCATTTCTGACTGCATGGCTTTCTCCCACTTCTTTTTCTCTGTTCTTCCCATAGCTTCCTTGAAGCTGGAAGGCTCACCACAATCTGTCAGCATGATAAAATCAGCCACATTATTGGCTCCTGGAACAAACCTGGCAGGAGGCCGTTGTGCACGGGTGCTCCTCCTAACAAAATGTTCCGAATTAGGCTGCTGTCCAGCCTGTTCTTCATGCATGACGGGTGGCTGTACCACCATATCTGGCTGTTCTACAGCCCCATCTGCTGGCATATCCAGTGGTGCATCATTGGCAAAGTTATCTGGCTGATTTTCAGCCTGTATACCCTCTTGAACAAGGTGATCTGCAGCAGCCTGCTGCTGCATATAAATGGGCATTCTTTGTTGTCCAACATCATCATAAATAACCCTCCTGTATTCCACAGGTTGCACGGGTTCCTTGTGTACACTATCCTCTTTAAAGATGACATCATTGCTGCGTATAATCTTCCGTTTAACGGGATCCCATAACCTATACCCCATTTCACCTTCGTCACCATAACCCATAAAGATGCATCTGATAGACTTTGGATCCAGTTTGGTGCGTAGTTCTTTGCGTACATGAGCAAAGCACTCGCAGCCAAATACACATAAGTGCTTATATGAAGGTGGCTTGCCAAACCACACCTCCTCTGGCACTTTTAACTCCAAAGCCTTGTTTGGCGACCTGTTAATAATGTGAACTGCTGTTTGCACGGCTTCTACCCAAAAGCCATGGGGTAATGCAGCATAAGACAACATACATCGAACCTTCTCCTGAATAGTTCGATTCATCCGCTCACTTGCACCATTTTGAGATGCATTATGAGGGGCTGTGAGTTCCTGTTTGATGCCCTTAGCTTCGCAAAACTGCACAAAAGCATGTGACACATACTCACCCCCATTATCGGATCTGAGGCATTTCAGCCTACGACCTGTCCGATTCTCAACCTGAGCGACACACTTCTTGAAAGCATCTAAGGCATCGCTCTTATGCTTCAAGAAATAGACCCACACTTTGCGTGTGGCATCATCAATGAAAGTAATAAAATATTTTGCACCCCCTAGTGATAATTGTGGCATCTCACACAAATCAGTGTGCACTAGATCAAGTGGTGCTCTATTCTGGGGAGTTCTCCTCTTATGAGGAGTCACAGAATGCTTGCCAAATATACAATGATCACAAGTAGGCAAATCTGAAAAAGAAAGAGGCGGCAGATAACCCAAACGTGACAGTTCTTGCATTCCTTTAACAGACATGTGTCCCAACCGGCTATGCCACAATGAAACCTTTGGCAGCTCGGTTATGGCAACAACATGATTACCCACACTGGAAACATAAAGAGGGTACAAGGTATCACTCTTAAAACCCTCAGCCACTACAGTCTGGCCATCAGTAATCACCCATTTGGAATCCCCAAATGTGGTGTGGTAACCACTGTCATCCAATAAGCCAGTGCTAATCAGATTTTTCTTGATTCGCGGCACATGGCGGACACCATCAAGCATGAATATGCGTCCATCAGGAAATACTATCTGTATACTGCCAATCCCTGCAATCTGACATGCATAGTTGTTCCCAAGATGAACTCCATAAGTACCTGTGTAGGAAGTAAACCACTCCCTATGAGGAGTAACATGAAAAGAGGCACCTGAATCCAAGAGCCAAGTGTGCATGTCGTGACCATCAATAACCAAGGCATGTGCTATTACAGCAGAAGAGCATAAAACATCATGTATGTCACTGTCACTGTCCTCTGCTGCAACATTCATTGCATCCAAGTCATCTGCCTTGGCCTTGCCTTTGCCTTTGCTTGCATTTCCTGCATCCTTTGTTTCAGCCTTCTTGGCTTTCTGATCCCGTATGAACTTGAAGCACTTAGACTTCACATGTCCCTTCTTGCCACAATAAAAGCATTCAATTTCCTTTTTACCACGGGACTGACTTCGGGATTTGGACTTACTAGCAGATCTCCCCTTCTGCTGAGTCCTGCCTCTATCCTGTACCTGCAAAGCATTTGAAGACTTGCTGCCCGCATTATTCTTCCTGCTCATCTCCTCCATGAGGAGAGAGCTCTCTACATCAGCATATATAAGAGTGACATTTGAATTAGACAGGGTGGTCTTGAAAGTGTCCCAACTCTCAGGGAGGGTACACAACAAGAAAGTAGCCTTGAACTCCTCATCAAGATTCAACCCCTGTGCAATCAGCTGTGTAAAGATGGCATTGAACTCACTCAAGTGTGAGGTCATAGCTGTACCTTCCTTCATGCGAAGATCAACCAGCTTCTTCAGCCAATAAACCTTACTGGCTGAGCTCTTTTGGGCATACAATTCTTCTAGCCTTTGCCATAGACCATAAGAGGTCTTTTCAGCCTGAACATTGAACACAAGAGTGTCTGAAATAGTGAGCATGATAGCTGCCCTTGCGGACAAATCAAGCTCTTCCCAGTCATCAGCTGCCATGTCAGATGGCTTGACACCCTTCACCCTTATGGGCTTAGCAATCTTTTTTAACAGAAGTACATTCAAGCACTGTTCTGCCCATAATGCATAGTTGTGTGCTCCTTCCAGTTTCTTTATGTTCAGAATTGAAGAATCACTTCCCCCTGATGCCATATCAGATAAGGAAAGTACCTGACTCCCTGGAAGTAAAAAAGGACTGAATAAAAAATTCTGATTTCTCAGAAAAAACCTGCTCTATTCAAGAGCCAGAAGCACTCTCAATGGTGATGTTTTTTACTGAGATAGGAGATACAGATATTGAGGCCATTACCCGTGAGGACGAGCCTACCATTGGTGATGCTGATTTCGATGAGCACATGAGTAGCACAACTAGTAGTGGGTTGAATGTATTTGTAGATCTAAACACTTGTTTGGAATATTTTGAAGTAGATAGTTTGGCAAGGGTTGATCTCATTGAGGATGAGATTGAACCGTAGCCCATCATTGATATTGGTAAAACTATTTTACATATTGTCTCATTCTCCTCACCTCACTTAATTCTTGTATATGTGGGCTTACAAAAAAGCATTGATGTTTTTGTTAAAATTATGTGACTGCAGCAAAACAGTAAATGACCCTGCAAATACTGTACCTTCTGACACACTGTACCGTGCTCAAAGAGGCATAAAAACAGTAATTTCAGACTGCTGCAGCTGCTCAACAAGTGCTTAACAGTGCATAATCATCTAACAAAGCACAAACACTGCTGTAAACCCTGATGTACTGACTGTACTGATCACTTCTCCCACCTCAGATGAGGTATTGCACTGGGTTAATATGCATAAACCACTTGGCAAACACCAAAAAAAAATGACACTTTAGCCTGTCACACAACCTGCAACAGAAAATGGGATAAATCCCAAGCAATCACCCTTATACCAAGGGGAGAAAATGCATCTGAAGATCTCTGTCGGTAACCCAAGTGCTATCAAACAAAGTCTGGGCAAAAGCCCCTTGATCTGACACCTGAATCAAGTGGAGAACACCTCAACACTGAGGTAGCACGCAATATGAAAATCTCTCTGACAAAATCATCCACCAATGTAATGCATATACTGCCCTGTGTAGAAATGACATACACAGATCCCAACGTACAAACACTCAATGAGGAACCTTTTGAGCACTGTCAACGATGGACAGTTAGGGACCGAGTAAACTCGATGCGCCCTGGCCAAGCGTGGCTCAACTGAGGTTCTCTGAGTGTGGCACAAGAAATGTGACCTGCAAGAAAATGTCACCTCGACACTGCGGAAATCAAGACAAATGTGTGCTCTCTAGCACCACACTGCCTCAAGGCAAACAATGCATCACCTTCCGGGCAAAAGCCCTATGATCTGCTCACCTGTGAACTGAGATTCAAACCCAGTAAAAGCATATGTCCTCTTGCAAAATCAAGGCATTACCTTCCCAGAACAAAATAGCTGTGCAATCAACCACACACTGTGGTTCTCTTCACCTCAAGCACGAGATGAATGAAAGTACTTGCTGTACTGTCAAGATAACACAGTTTTGTGAACTGAAAAATGACCCTGAATCAAGAGGAATGAAGAGCAGAATGCGCTTTCACCTCTCTTTCTTCCCCAAACAAAAAAACAATCTGCGCCTGCTGTACTTCCTGTACCTGCGCAGTGTACGGAATCCCAGAAAAGGGAAAAAAAATTTTGCCCTGTTGTAGTTTCCTGCAGGTACGGCGGTGTCGTCCGTCGACTGTACAGCAGTCCGTACGACTGTACGGCAGTCCGTACGACAGGCGTCCGTATGACGGCCGAGAGCTGCTATGCAGCTGTAGCAGCTGCTATGCAGCTGCTGGTGTGACGCAGCGCCGCCCTGCTGCTGTCAGCAGCTGCTGTACAGCCCGCGACCCGCGCCACAGCCCGTGCCCGCGCCCGAGCTGCTCCCGTGCCCACGCCACAACCCGCACCCGCGCCCGAGCTGCTCCCGTGCCCACGCTCGATGCCCGCGCTTGCGCCCTGATCAGATCCGTGCCGCTCGAAGTCCGTCCGTACGGCGCTGGCTAGGTAGAGGTCGAGGGATAAGGTGGCTGGTCAAGGGTAGAAGGGAAACCTTGCTCTGATACCAGTTGAAAGGGCCTCAAGGGGGAAAATGAGAGCAAGAGGGTGAGAGTGAGAGAGAGAGAGAGGACTCAAGGTGTGCGGGTGTAAAGTGATGATGAGCCACACCACAAACTCATTTGTTTTTATTAGGATTAGGTTTACCCTATGACTGTCTTAAGACACTCATAGGTGTCCTATCTTTAATGAAGGGTTGGCAATGTGCCTTTACCCCAACACCCTACATTGTCAATGTGGACAGCATCAAGGTCTCAATATTGGTCGGTATTGCCTCTTAAGTCTTTGGGTCTGCAATACGTGTGCACAGTGTACTCTTCGCGTGTTCCGTGCTCTCTCGAAGAGTGTTATTTGTATCTCTCAGTTCTCCAAGTATAAAGCAAATTCTCCCCTGATTGGGAGAAGGAGCCCTCAGTGGGTATAGGGACCCAAACGGTTGTCGACTCCATACTCTCTCTACCCTTATCACCTTTCTCTCTCTATGGTGCATAACGCTAATTCCTCACTAAAGGTTTAAAGAAGGTCTTGCTGTGATTACACGATCAAGTTACCGTTGCATGTTACAATGTTGCTCCAGCACAAATAGATGTTGGTCGCTATGCAAGCTAGCATGAGCACAGCTTCCCCACCAGGTTTGACATCAGCAAATATATACCTAGATGAATCCAGGAACATTCCCAAACTCATCCTCTAAAAACACAACGTAGTGCAGTTTCAATCTCACGATAGTCACTCATAAGATTGAAAACCTATAAACTCCATCACGCATAGTACTATGACATCCCCACTGACGTCATCAGCGCCCAACAGTGGGTGTAGACCATAGTATAAATATGGTCTGACACATACACATCCACACATACTTGAGCTTATACAAAGTCTTTGTACTAACTTTCTTTCGGCACTCCGAAGGTGAGGGGCAGACTCAGCCATGACGAAGGCTAGCACTAAAGGAGAAGGCTAATCAAAAAGTAGTCCAAAAACTCTTCATTCAAGCTACAATTGCTTGTGAAGTCTAAACGATTTCATTTTAGTCTCTCCCAAATGAGCATCTAAATCTAGCTGATAGGGCTGACATCAGCAAAGGTTACTCACCTGGTCCACGCCAAACTTCACAAAATATGACGGTAAGTGCGACCACTCAGCTATTTTGCAATTTGTGCACCCAGTTTGTTGCTCACTTCCATTAGCACACGAAGACAAAGTCCACCTAGCCGCCCATCATCTGACCAAGGGGGTTACCTAGTGGCATCATTGGTCTAATAGTTATACTGACCCGACCACGCATCTCACGAGTTTCAAATGGGATATTTTTGTGTTTGACCCTCGAAGCTCGATTTCTACCGCCTCAATACCTATTGAATCCAGAAGACAAGTTTTCTCGTCTAGCCCAGAATGGTCTGCCAGTGCTAACCTACAACAATAAGGTTATTACCCTAGGCGTGTTCGAGACCAATAAGCTGAAGCAGTTCATTAGGGGTTGGACTCCCACATTTGCTTCCATGTCTGGAACTTTGACCCGCTCACCTACGAGGGACCCTAGCTTAAAATCAAGAAATGATGTTGAACTGGGGAGCCTAAGCAGGTCCAACCAAGAGCCAAAGCCCCGCTCAGCAATCTTCTACCCTAGTGAATAAAGGCCCTCACTAAAAGGACAATAGCTTCCAAAAGCAAGACAACCAGCATTCAACTGGTCAAAGGAAGGAGTCTAAGCCCAAGATGACTCCGGATGAAAAAGCTAACACGGACATCACAGAGGTTACTTACAGCCCTACGAACAGAAGCGGTACCACGTGGAGCATCAATAATTCCATTGCTACCATTGCAAGGCATGGAAAGAAAGACTGCCCAAAGTGGTTGGCCAAAAAGGCTACAAAAGCGCCAACTTCTTCCATCACCACTACTTTGGCTCTCCCACCCCTGCCTACCTCAGGTACAAATGTAGTTCTACTTGCTTTGAACGTCGTTCCATTGGACTGCCTCAAGTACAAGCGCAGTTCTACCTACTTTGAACGCGCTATTTCACTGGCCAAAATGCGGAATGATGTGTATAGTTATGTGTAGCGATGTCAAATCTGCCAAAAAGTAAAAGTGTCCCATCAGAAGGGCGCAGGATTGCTTCAGCCCTCAGTTCTCCAAGTATATACCTAGATGAATCCAGGAACATTTCCAAACTCATCCTCTAAAAACACAATATAGTGCAATTTCAATCTCACGATAGTCACTCATAAGATTGAAAATCATAAACTCCATCACGCATAATCACGCATAGCAAGGACTAGCTACTATGACATCCCCACTGACATCATCAGCGCCCAACAGTGGGTGTAGACCATAGTATAAAAATATGCTCTCACACATACAAATCCACACACCCACACATACTTGAGCATCCATTTATACAAAGTCTTCGTACTGAGTTTCTGTCGGCACTCCAGAGGTGAAGGGCAGTTCTCCAAGTATAAAGCAAAGTCTTTCCTATTTAGGGAAGGGAATCCTCAATGGATACATCATACAGTATCGTCTACATTTCTCTAACACTAAAACTATATCTTTCTCTCTTCCTCTCTCTGGTGCATACGCATACGCCTCGCAATACGGTTTAAAGAACGTCTCACTGTAATTCCACGATCATTAACCATTGCATGTTACATTCTGAGTGCCCTTGCCCGCAGGTGTTAAGGGCCACTGCCGTAGGGCCTTGGCACTTGTTTGGACATGCTTGGGCTTGCTCCCATTCGACCTCATTTCTTCATTTCAAGGATCATCGCTTGCTCATAGGTAAGCGGGTCAAAAGTTCATGCTGGAAATATGATGTTGGAATCCAAACCTATAATAAAATGCTTCAACTTGTTGTCTTTAGACACTCCCAACTATTGTGCCAACGTGATGACCCTGTTACTGTAGAACAATAAAGGCCAACCATTTATGGGATAGATGTGAAACCTCATCCTCCAAGGTAAGCATATACTGGGGAGGTCTACGAGATCTGAATGTTGCCACGATGTACACGCCTCTCCAATGAGATGAGAGGTTGCGAGGTAGACTTTATCTTGCTCCTCCTAGATTCGTGCAAGAGGAAAATGTGCAAAGAACTGATGGATGAACTATAAAATAGATGAGTGATCACACTTAACGTCGTACTTTGTGAAGTTCGGAGTGGATCATGTGAGTGGAGTTGACTTTAGCTGGTGCAGAGGCTAGTGGTGTGGAAACTGTCACACTCAAGCTTGAAAGGACTTGCTGAAACAGGACTGGAAACACCTCAAATTGTTGTTGTCCAGATTGTGCCCCTTGCTCCATGGAGAGACTGCCCTAGTTTCAGAGTATATGGAAGCGATCGCGTCTAGCAAGAGGGTTGTTAATGTGTCTTTGTCCCCTCATTCGCATTCAATTTTGGACCTTCTTACCTGTCTCTTTAGCCTCTAGATGAGGTCGGTCAAACTGCTTGGTTTGGTCGATCGACCTTGGGTGACCCAGCTGGCCTAGGCCAGGGTGCTTGGATTGTCCCAATGGCAACCCTAAGGCAAGTCAATTTTGCCCTAATTCTAACTCTAACTAACTAAACTAGGCTGAACCTAGCCAACCTAGACAGTTCTCCAGTAGGTACAAGAGTGTTGCCACTAACCCTAAGGTTCAAAGACTGACCAACGTAGCTCACTCATCCTTGGACTCAAGCTCACAACGGGGCCACAGCATATGACAAATCACCTATCAAAGGGTTCTACTATTGTACATTATGCACTAGATGATGAGTTCAATGTGTCACAATCCACCCTAGTCCTTGTCCCAAAGCATTGGTATAATTTTCCAAAGACAAAGCTACATACCACATATTACTAGAGGAGTTTACAAAACTTGTTAAACTCGTGCATGCTTTGTGAATGGATTAAAGGTATGTGGCCTACAACTTGTTCTCCCACGTACCAATTCTGTGATGTTCTTCCATGTAACACGTGTGGTCTTCCCTACAAAAATTTGTTTCAAGATTATGGACAAATAATTGCATGACTTGTCCATTTACAGGACATCGATCCTAGCTTTTGAGCAGGTTGGTTTTACTTTGCGTGTAAGATAGTAGATAGCTTGGATGTGTTTACCTTGTACATAACATAGACGTTTATCATAGGACACTCATTCTCTTCCTAAGATTCCTGGGTATTCACTGTCGGTTATCAAATAGCCATGGCTGTGTTTACTTTGTCATGTTCTCTTACTAGGATTCTCGAGTATTCAGTATAGGGATACTGAAGACATAAAGATGGACATATGTTGGCTCAACACTAATGTTGTAAATTCTTGACATCTTCAAGGTAACTACATCAAACTTGTTATGAAGATAGAAATTTTTAAAATTATCTTGTCGCTAGGAGCTAAAAACATACACAAACTGGCGCTTCACATATGTGCTGGCATCTGACATAGCATGCTCAAATTGTTGGATCTCTGTTATAGCAAATTGAAATACAAGTTTGACTACTAAACATATATTGAAATGAAAACTATGCAATTGAGCCCACATGCACCTGCACCATGATACCTAGATCCAAACCCGATCAAGCAATAGTATCTATATAAAGTAGCACCCTTGTAGGCTGATTGGTATGGGTTCTTGAGAGAGGCTGAGGCCTCAGTTCAAGAAGGATAGTATCGAAGTAAACTACTCCATGTACATCACATACATCACCAAATCATGGAGACCCAAACACAACTCATTGGACAAGCCTCCATAACTAGCTCTCACAATAGTCATCCCATTCTAATAATTATGCGATCTCCAATGGAAATGGCATGACAATGGTAGTGGTCGTGGTGATTTCATCTCACAGAACAAATCGCTCTCGACCAAACTTTGGATTATAATGCAATTGAGCTTCAAGATCACTGTAAGGATATAATGTTTCCATGTAAGGAAAATAAGAAAGATTCTTCGAAGGACAAGAACTCTTCACATAGTAAGAGTAAGGAAAATAAAAAATGATACTACTGTGGTCAGTGTAGGAAGAAGAAAGTTGATGTCGTCATCCAAGAAGGAAAGGGTCAAGATTATAGTCAGCTAATCTAGTAGTGTAGGAGGAGGTAGTTGTTCAATTCTGCATTTGACTCCATTTGTAGTTATTGCTATTAGTCAATCATTACAAGGATGTCTATCCAACTCCCCAGGTATATTGAAAATTTAATTGGCAGGTATACTGAAAATTTAATGCCGATTAGCTGCCATATTCATGAGAAGCATCTTATGACACGTTGAGCACGCTTTCCCTAAACCACATCTGTGGAATTGGATTTTTCTAAAATCTTTGTGAGCCGCAAAGCAAATATAAGCAAAGTTTGCTAAAATATGACATGATAAGGCAAAGATCTGCTTGCTAACTTCGTATTGCCTGAGCTGAATCATCTATGTGTGTTACTTACGTGTAGAACCAATAAAAAGTCCCTTTCCACTCCCTCAATGAGAGGCTGAAAAGGGAAGTCTAGCAATAGTTAGTGCTGCGCTAATAAGGGGATAAGCTCTTCGTCAGAGACTGACAGATATCCAAAGCATCGGCAATCCTCGCACCCAGTCGATGGTTGCACTGCATTACAGCATTGACTCGAATTAACGACTACTGTTCCACAAAACTATCCAAGAAAAGATGCTATCAGTGGCTGTGACTCTAATATATATCTATATATATGATTCAACGCACGCGTTGATGACAAGTGGTCTTCTCCTCGCCAGGAGCACACAGGAGTACGGTACAGAAATTGAAGGTTAGAAAGGAGATAATTATTACGCTGCCAGGACAAAAGGAGAAGCACTACCAGCAACCATACCTAAAAGAGCTCGACTCCGGTACTACAAGCAGGGCTTTTCTGATCTAAGATCCGCAGAGCCCTCTCCAGGTACTTGTTCGAAAGGGAAGCAGATTCTGCCGTCAAGATCGTCAAGTCAAGAGAGCAACATGGAAAAAGGGATTCCTCAAAGCATGCTAATCTGGACGAGGCCTTACTGCAACAAGGAAAGGCAGCGACTAGGGGCAGGGGGGTGGAAGGCTGCTGAGCTTGATGGTCTCAAGAAGAGCAATCCCTGAGGCTACGGCAGCCGTAATGACAGCGATGGGAGGCTGAAAGCTGCAGGCACAGATTGATTACAAGCTTTTGAGGAGCTTGATAGAATTCGTTTAATTCAATGGAGGCGGTAAATTCAATGCAAAAGGAACTTCATCAGCAACCTCGGTTTTATTCCAGGTATTTCTTGCTTGTCTACCTTGTTTATGAGTTGCGGAGAAAAGAACCCAAAGGAACTTCATCTTGCAACCTCACTATCGAAGTCTCTCTCTTTTTAGAAAATAAAATGTAAATATGCCGGATTTTATTTCAGAAAAAAGAGGGCGGGCAGTCCCAAAGAGACCCTTTACAACAAGATGAATTTCATTCGTGTGGCCTACCCAAAGAGAAGAAGAATTAGGAGAGAGAGAGAGAGAGAGAGACAGGGCAGGCCTAAGAAGACGGAGCCATTGAATGCATGCATTGAAAGCCCCTTGCAAGAGCTGCAATGGTGCATACGTGGACCGATCACCTTAAAATAAAAGGAAATGTCTTTTAAAATACCTATTTTTCCTTTCTTATCACACATCTTCACTGAGGCCTTCCAATGGGCAAGCCAAAAATGTGGCCAAAAGTAGGCGTTGGGCCCTAGGCCTGTGCTATGATAGCCTTCTTACAACCCTACTAGAGGAGGTAGCCAATATCCCTGATATTCTCACTAACAAGAGAGTGTGAGCCTTCTATAATCTTAAGTGCATCCAACAGGACAGATTTAGCATGGGCCCTCTACCTCTGGGGCTTGGGTTATCTCATAGTATCGAAGTCTATGGCCATGCTAATTGCCTATGCTAAATCTATCATGTCGGATGCCGCTTAGATTTACTCGGGATGTAGTATCTAAGTCTCTTATATGGAGGTATACCTTGCTTGTGTCCCTTATTGATTATAATATATATCCAATCATACAAATGAGCCCTCTTCAAAGAAAACCTAGACACTATAATACAATGAACCTTCAACATTTTCATTCTCACTCTACAACAATATTTTTTGCCTCACCCATGGGAAGGCCTTCGTGGAGATACTTCTTTGAAATAGAAAAATCCCTTTTTTTGGGGGGTTGTTCGAAATTCCCATTGGCTACTCCTAACCTTGGCAGAGAGTATTGATGATATGGGGTCCCCTTTTATGATCTCCTTTTTATCTCCTTCTTGCTTTTCACCTTCATTGTCCCTTCCTGAATTTGGGGCCTCCATTTTATGCTCGCTCCGCGCATTTCACTCAAGTAGGGGCAAGCGTGATGACTCATAGAAATATCATTCACCTTGTCTCAATTTTGTAAAATATGTAAAACTTTAGGCAATTTAGTTAGATTTTTTTTATATTTTAGCTTAAAATTCTCCAAATTCTCGAAAAAAGGGCCTTCAAATCTTTGAAACCCCAAGTTTTCTTCTTTGTTGAGAAAAAAGTTTTATGTGAACACTAATAAAGAGGGAAGTTCTTGTACCAGACTTTAAGCAAAAGTATAGGCACATTAGAAAAATAGAAAATAAAAATAACTTAGTAAGAAAAGCTACTCTTTTCTCTATAGTGAGCTTCTAAAATTCAGTTCCCATGTTTCTCCTCTAGTCAAATGGAGCGCCTTGAAAAATCCACCCCCAAGCCTAGTGATTGCCACTTGGGGCCCACTTGAGTGCCGAATATTATTAGTTGGACATCATAAGCCCTCTTTGCCTCCACTTGCACGTCCTATTAGGGTCATCTAATATTATTTTCAATTGGGGGGACTTATTTGGCTCACTTGATTCCTCCATTATTTTGTTCATCCATACTTCCCATCTACCTATTCTAAAGGCCCTTAATGACAAATTATTTCAAACATATAAATTATCTAAGGAGAATGGCAATTGAAAAGGCCTTTATTTTTCATTCTTAAGTAAAGGTGGGTACCCCAAAGCTAAGGTCCAAGGGATAGCTTCAAAATAAAGGGGGAATTGTAACTCAAGTCATCCATTACCCACTCCCAAGGTCTTACCACTAGGCAACATGAAAATGTTGTATAAAAGGAGAATATAAGGATTTTAAAATCTCACCCTCATGAGTCCTCTTTCATACTCTCCTCTTTATCCCTCCTCTTTGCCTTTTCACCCCTACCATCCTCCCTCTTGCATTGATTAATATATAATTGAATTCTTTTCAATTGAAGGGCTCTATTCATAAACCCTAGCCCTTTCTAACATTGTGACAGTGTAATACTATATTAAAGGCCCACATTCAATGCCCGCCATGCAACCAATGTCAAGCCCTCATGTTTTCTTACATAGGTGGAACCTCTACTCATAGCCTTGGTAGTATAGTTATTGTAACATTATGTGAAAATAAAATAAACATGACAAGTCATGATGGATTTTATGGCCTGGCTCCACAATGCAAGCCTTCAAGGCTCCTTCCTGCTCGATTGCACAGGACTTAATCCCCTTCTACTAGATGCAAGCACCTCTATGGGACAACCATTTATGCAACTCTGCCTTGACATGTTCCTATGCAGCTAAACGGCCTGTTGTGAATTCTAACTCCAAGGCTTGGACACTCCAAGGCTTGGGTTCTTTTGAAAAAAAAAAACTCCAAGGCTTGGGTTGTACTTACTCATACTCGCTGCTACTTATAGAGCTCCACAATCATTGTTCTATTGAGAACTTAATAAGGCACAAGAAGACACAATAGATGCCATGACAGTGGGGCAATGAGATTGTATGGTTCCACACAAGGTATTGAAGTGTCTACATTTCATGATGGAGTTTTAATTGTGAGATGGCCAACCATGACATTCATGGTACATGTTGTTTTGGATAGACACATCCCAATGCATAGTTTTTAATTTTCCCATCCCCCATCTTCACATCGACTATATTCCCACATTTGAGAAGTGCCTTGCAAATTTGAGCTCGATCACCATTTGCTAACAAAAATTACAAAAGCGGGGGATGGGGATGTGTGGGAAAGGATAAAAACGAGCTAGGAGAACCCATTAAGTTCTCCATTACAAGGGATTTGGAAGCAACTCTACAAGGAGGAAAGTGAGCACCCACATTCTCCTTATATGTGACTATCATCAAACCACCACCTTTGTAAGTAGATTAACCAACCTAGCCTACTTTGCTTATCAATATGTGCATATAAAAATTCCCTATTCTTCATGCTAGCATGCTTCATGGGTCCCACTCCATGATTTGTTCTCCATTTCCTCCTCACAATACTCTCTACATGCTTTAGCTAAGGCACGAGAGGTGGTGAAAAAGAAGAACAATATGTGCTTGCATCAATCTATGTGATGGTGGTTTCATGAAATGAAAAGCTCTAATCTAAGTGGGGCCCATCAATCTAACTAGTGGTGGGATAGTGAAAGGAAAACATCTAATAAATATACTGCATGAAAATGCGACATAAGAATTTGTCCATGAGCCACATTCAATTAGTGGTGGTGGACATGGAAGGAAAACATATAATGGATATGTTTCATACAAAAGGCCATATATTAAATTGTCCACAAGCCATAACTCCCACAATGTAAAGGGGTAAAAATAAATTATAAATTCATAAGAGCCTCTATTTTGTGCCCACTATCTTTAAAAGATATTGTACCACCATTGATGAGCGAATATCCATATATTGTACAATCATGGACTTTTCAAATATACAAAGTTCATTGAAAACAACCAAAACGAACCATACATCTTGTCGTACCTTTAAACAAGGAGTGGCCTATATTCCAAAAGTGGGCCCTAAAAGAATTAAAATTCTTCTTTCAAATTGTGCATCCCTCCAACATTTCAAATATACAAAGTTCATTCAAAACAACCAAAACGAACCATATATCTTGTCATACCTTTACACAAGGAGTGGCCTATATTCCAAAAGTGGGCCCTAAAAGAATTAAAATTCTTCTTTTAGATTGTGCATCTCTCCAACATTGGCGAAAGGATTCCAAATTCTATTTTTCCTTTTCTTTTCTTTTGCCCTCCCAATATTCATTTTGTATCAAAGTGGTTGAGAGAACTCTCAAAGACTCACAAGTGAAGAGACAACCACTCGTGCTAAAATGAAAAAAAAAGGGCATTAGCTACATTTAGCACTACCGAAGTCTACTTTTAGCAGATATTGACTATCAAGTCAATGCTTTTAGTTTTGGGTGTAAAGAGTCTTTGTTAAGCCTAACAATAGCCAAAGAGGTCCTCATTTTTCTTTGTCAAGTCTAACAATAGCCATAGGGATCTTGATTTCCTTTTCAAGAAGAACAATATTTTGTTCAAATCTTTATTTTGCTTGCATGACCCCCACTAAAGAAATGCGCTAGAGAAAGATCCCATAAATTAGAGCCAAGGAAGTCCACATTCTAGAAAGGGCCTTGTGGTATTTCCAAATAGAGTGTGGATCTATGTGAATCTCACATCGGAGCCACTTGCAATCAAAATACATTAGGTTTTTCCACTGAGAGGACATGGTGACAACACCAAACACTATATCTGACAAATCTCGTGACAAAATATGAAGAGGGGAGAGGAGAAGAGTGGAGATGAGAAGAAAGGGCACAACTAGAGAGCACACCACAAATGACTAACTGTACACTAGATTTAGTTGAAAATGTAGAATATATACAAACTCATTTGGGGTTAGGGTTAGGCAACCTAACCCTTTCCTTTATAGCGGTCTATATATGTTAGTGCTATGCACATGTAATAACATGATGTTGAGCGTGGTCTCTCAACACCTTTCCTCAAGATCAACATCATTAAGTAGGCCTTTCCTCAAGATGATGATTCTAGGAAATCGAAGAAGGACTGAGCATTACATTCCATCACACCCCTTTAATGGGAATGTCCTTCCTCTGTGTCAAACTAAGGGTTAGGCCATTGACCACGTAGGTAGTGATCAATCTTGGCGGCCCATTCAGGTATGATGTTGATGAAGAGGGAAGCGCCAGGGAGGTCATCTTCAACTCCCATCGGGGCTTCACTGTTAGGACATGGGTTTTCCCCTTACATACAATGACTGTGAAGTCAAACTCCAAGAGGATTAGCATCCATCTAGTGATGTGTCCTGTCATGCATGGCTTGTTGACCAAGTATAACAATGCTTGGCGGTCCACAAAGATGGCGAACTTGTTAGCTAACAAGTAGTGCTTGAACTTCTTGACTGCATAGACCATGGCGAGACCTCCCCTCTCAATTGTTGTGTAGTTAACCTTCGCCTAATTTAGTTGGCGGCTCGCAATGTACACCGGGTAGTCCAGGTTATGCTCCCCTGGTAGGGCTAGCACACACCCAATAGCAAAGTTGGAAGCATCGATATGGATGTGGAATATTAGATCCCAGTTGGGTACTCTCAACACCGGTGCTGCGGCTAGGGTTGGTTTGAGTGTTTCGAAGGATTTTTGGCATTCCTCGATCCACTCAAAAGATACTAGCAGTTTGTATAACGGGCAGTCTATGTTCGCGTAGAACAAGATGAGCCTTCTACAGTAGCCTGTGTGGCCAGTAAAAATAGTTGGACTCCCTTGGCATTGGTGGGGGGTGGTAACTCCAAGATGAGTCTGATTTTGTTGTGGTCTGTAGAGATTCCATTCCAGGGACACTATGTGGCCGAGAATTACACCATGTTTGACCCAAAATTGGCACTTAAGAGGGTTCAAGGATATGCAGTATAAGTAGCACTTCTCCAAGACGAGTCTGAGGTATTTCATGTGATCATCCCACGTCGAGTTCACACATATGTCATCCAAGAAGACTTCCACAAAGTCTCTCAAGTACTCCTTGAATACTGTGATCTTCATCCGTTGGAAGGTGGTAGGCACATTGGTCAACCCGAATATCATTACTCTAGCTGCATACACACCCCACTTAGTTGTGAAGGCTATTTTATGTTGATCCTGCAAGGCGATAGACACGGTTGTAACCAGAAAATATGTCTAGGAAGCTACAGGCTTCCTTTTTGGCTACCCTTTCTAGGACATGTTTCGTGAATGGCGGGGGGTAGTGGTCATGCCTAGTGGAAGCGTTAACCTTTTTCAAATCCACACATACTCTAATTTTTCCTTTTTTCTTTAGGACTATCATGATGGGTGACACCCAGTCTATATGCTCAATCTCATAGATGAGTCCCACATCTATGAGTTTTTGGATTTCCTCCCTCACTATGAGTGCGTATTTGGGATTCATAGGGTAGGGGCATGTGTTCATGTATCGGCGTGGCATCATCTAGCATGGGGATCGTGTGCTGCATTACTTCGGCAGGCACCCCTTTCATATCGATGTATTTTCAGGCCATGCAATCCTTGTATTCTCATAGGAGAGCTATCAAAGTGTTCTCCTCGTTGGGGGTGAGATCATCGGCGATAAATATAGGTTGGGGGTCCTACCCTTCCAAAGCTATGTTTACCTCCTTAACCAAGGCTAGCTTGTCATATCCTTGGGAGCACCCATCTTCCCGAGATCTCTTGGCCTGTTGGTATAAGATCTTGCGATCCTCCATCATGTATGCCTTTTAGTGGGTTGGTACCTATCGTAGGTCTTTCTTTTCTTCAACCTCCTCCTCTATTTCTAAAGGAGAAGTGGTCCTTTTGGCCTTAAATGAGCTTTTGGATAAAGGGAGTTTCAGACCTGAAGGGGGCTCTTTCATTGCACTTATAGAGCTAACGGGGGAGGTTATCTTACTCACCCTGGCTCCTTGATTAGAAGAGAACTCATGGTGGTGAGCGGTCATGGCACCTACATACCATAGCTAGTAGAGATCTGCTTTGACCTTTACTGTTCCTTTGTTCACCTCCCGGGGCTTGATTGTGTTAAACATTTTAAGGGGGACCATCAAGGTCCACCATCAAGGTCAAACCCTCGAGCTCGGGGGTAGTGATCCGGAATCCTATTCTCTCTGGGACATCAATGTTGGCTAAGATGTGCATCTAGTTCTGAGAGAATTTTGGCTTGGGAAGATGTGCATACCAGAATTCATTAGACTCCTTTTCATCCTCTTCCCTTTCACAAGGTTGGAATAGCTTCAGGGATGTGGTTCGGGCAATTGTGTCAGATTCCACGGTGAAAAGGTGTCTTGACAATGGGTGGGCCTTGCAGGTGTGCAAGTCCACTTGCATTATTTGTTCCTCATGCCGTAAATAGATTTTATCAGTATGCCAGTCGTGTACAAGCTTGGACATTTGTACGAAGGGTCTACCTAGGATATCCTCATATAGGTGGTCCATGACTACGAGCCTGACAGGGTACATGAGTCCGAATACTTTAATGTTAATGCCAGTAAGGACTCCCAAGGGTTCTGCAGTTCTACCATCGGCCAACTTCACTACCACATGGGTTTGCTCGAGTGTAGGTTTTTCCCACTTTACCCAGCATTCCTTGGTACAGACACTCACTCCCACCCCCCCCATCCAGGATGGCATCAACCTTTTGGTGTTGATAGATTATGGGGATAGTAGCATTCGTGTCATCACCCTTGAAGTATTGGCCTAGCTTATTGATGGGAACCTTGGGTAAGTTTTGCCCCTTCTCTGGCGACAATTGGTTGGCCTTAGGGCTGGTAGGGCATGGGGGCAGGAATGGTATGCTCATCCACTTGGATAGGTCATGCCAAAAGATGGGATTCCCTATTAGCAGGGAGGCGATAGGCAACCCAACACTATTCCAAGGTTCTTGTGAAGACTCTCCTTCCACGGATAACAGGTCCTCAAAACCATAAAGGTCTCCTTCTTCCTATAGGTTTTGCAATACTGGGTCCTCCTGGAACATTTATGCATCAGATTCGGAGCCTCCGACCGATTGAAGCTAAAACGTTCCTATTCTTCCACCTTTTCTAGTACCTTGAGCATTTTTGCTTACTGGCCCATTAGGTGGGTAGGATGGATAGTATCTGACGCTCTGCTCGCCTTGAGTCTATGCTCGAACTTTTCCTGGCAGTCCCGTACCAAGTTTTGAGCTTCTATTATACATATTTCTTCTCTAGGACTAGGTTGGGATAGGGTTCCTTATAGGAGGGTGGGGGTGATAGGCCTTGGACCTGCACTGGCTTATTTATCTCTGAGCTTGGAGGTACCTCTGGGTCACCTTGGGTGGAAGCATGTTCGGAGGTAGAGGAGGTGGCGAGGGTGGCTATCTCCTCATCGGAACCATCTTGGATGAGCACCTAGTCAGACCCAACACCTACCCTTATGGCCTTCTTGGACCGAGTTCACGGATGTTGAGGCATCTCAGGGCCTTGCGGTAGGGGCCCTTTATCTTTCCTTGCTAGCTTCCTCATTGCCTTGCCTAATGCCTTGGCTTGCATCCTAGTGATGGCTTTTAGGGTACTGTGGCCACTTGGCCTTGTTTGATATTGAGCAAGTTAAGACTGGCTCTCTTGGGTGGGGTGACTGGGGTTGTCAGTCTTGATGATCCCATTGCACTAGCAAAAAGAAGTGTCAAAAGATGATAGGGCCTATCTCACATCCAACTTCCCATATCTAACCACTCTCTCTACCAACCTCATAATCTCACTTACCCTTGCTGCTATCACCCTATTAACCTTCCCCGAGCTCCATCCTAACATTTATTCCCTCCATCGTCTCTTTGCTCATGCCTCTCACCATTTTCAACTAACCCAACTGTCATAAACTTACGAGCCTCTCACACCTAGCTTCTTCCCTTCCCTTGCTAATCCTACCCTCAAGGATTACCAAGCTGTTCAAACCATTTGCCCAGTTCTTCCCCCCCTCCCCTCTGCTCCCCCTTCCACAACTAATACTCTTCCATATTTTTCCCCCATATTCTCTCCCTGCCCCGTCATCACCTCCGACACTACTTGTGCTTCCATTAGTAAAAAATGACACAGTATTTGATTTTGAATATCAGGATCTGGATAATCCAATTCATACTCCCATGCCAAGTTCCAATGATGGGTATGATTTTGATGAGATACCACTTCCCAGTAACTCCATGAAGGAATTCTAGAGCAAATATCCTGATATGAAAACTCGAGGTGGATTCCCTACCAACCTTCGTCAGCGTCGTCAAATTAGTGAAGGTTGGATAAGCAAGTTGGATCCACAACCTGATTGGTGCCGTCCCAAGCTCTTTGATGTAATCTTCTTGAAAGAGTACCTACATGCACCTCCATGTCTTAGAACCCCATCCCAAGTTCTATGCAGTTCCACGACATAAAAAACGAGAAGCCGACATACACACTTTGGATGAAGGTCACACCATTAATTGGCCAATGATCGAACCATACTCTGGTGTCAAATGGAACCAAGGCACAATGATCCGAGCACTTCAGTAGCATGAGCAAATAATGTGTGGCAACATTGATCGCTTCCTTCGCCTAAGTGTTATATTCTGCAAAACATTGGAATACATTCTGGAGGTCCCATGTTACCTCAATGGCCATTTGCCTCCACTCAATTTCAATCCCAATGAATGGGTCGATGCTGAGATTACAAGCCGACTCTATCAAAGAGTGATCTTCTTAGAAGCACACCACATATCTCTGTTTGAACAAATGGTGGATACAGGCTACCTAGAAATTGAGTGAAAATTGTATGGTTCCAAGGCTTTACAGCAGGATCGACTGGCATGACAAGTTCCACAGCCACTGGGTTACACACATGGCAACCTAGCTACATGCTCACAATAAGCCATAACCCAAGGACGGGTAATAAAATGGATCCGAGAGTATGTTGTCTCTGTGCAAACATGGACTTAGGTCGTACAGAATGTGTGTGTAGAGTAGCGGCAAAGCTCCACTTGTACTTGCATAAGGCTAGGAATAATCTCTCATAGGATTCCTCTATTGGAAAGGTCACCTCCCCATCTATAAGCCCCCAAATGAGGAGTGCGTGGCGGAGGGAGACCTAGGGCAGGATGTGCCCAAGAGAGAAGAAAGAGAGGGGGCTGCCACATGGGAAGCATCTCACATGATTGTGAACTACAAATGGCGTCAGCATGGCAAGCCATATGGCAAGGGTAGTGGGTAGGTGAAGGGCCTGCAACAGACCCTGATGATGGCACGGTACAGGTAGGTCAGAACATCAGGATGTATGGGGCAGTACGGCACAGGACACGTGGCTGGGAAGAGGCTGGCAAAGGGCAAAACCAGTAGGCCTAGTGGAGCAGCAAATTGGGGCTGTCAGTGGGCAGTAGGCATGCCTTATATAGGCTAGGCCCCTACCTTGATTGGAGGGCCAAAGGCCCTAGAAGTGTGGGGCAAAAAGCCCCAATTTTTAAGCCCTTAAGGGGCTGGTTGGGCTGAGCCAACCAGGTCAGTTGGGCCAGCCAACCTGGTCTGTCCACTAGTCGGCCAGATTGGGACAGATTGGTCGGTATTTTTGCCATGCCTTGGGGCCTATAAATGCAGAGGCTCTTGCCTCATTCCAGCATCCAGCAAGTCAGTAGACAAAGGAGCAGCAGGAGCAACAGAAGCCTGATCTTTGGGCCTACATCCAGGAGGCAAAGCAGGGCCAAAGTTGTTGCAGATTGAGCTCACTTGGGGCTGAGCCTAGGCTATCTACTAGGGTAGTAAGGTGCTGAGATCTTTGGACGGAATGTCTACTCATGCTCGAGGTGGAGCACGCGGGCTTGAGTCTAGAGATAGCCAGCTGATAGGAGAAGGACCTTGTGGTAAGATCAGAGGACCACACCATTGGTGGGACTCTGGATCTATCTCTCTTGTATTGTGTCCATAGTTTTGGACGGAAATATATATTCTGATGGTTTCTCTATCTGGCCGGTTCATTGTCTATTGATGAGTCTGCACATCTATTGAAAGCACATAAGTTAAGAAGTTTGTGCACACCCACCCCGCACACTGTGTGAGCTCCTAGGCATTATCTATAAGTCTTCCGCTGTGTGTACCCTCTGTTGGGTCTTTTCTAACATCCTCAACATGTAAGTTCTACTTGCGATTCCTATATGCAAGTCCTACATGCAAGTTCTACTTGCAACTCCTACATGCAAGTCCTACATGAAAGTCCTACTTGCAACTCCTACATGCAAGTCCTACATGTGATACCTACATGCATGTTCTACATGCGAGTTCTACATGCAACTCTTGCTTGCAACATGCAACATGCGAGTTCTACATGCAACTCCTACACGCAACATGCAACATGCAAGTTCTACATGCAACTCCTACATGCAACTTCTATATGCAAGTTTTACAGGTAGAGAGAGAATGTCTTACAATTCCTACATGCAGAGAGAGAAGCTCGCCAACTTGTGTAAATACCCCATAATGGAATGAATCCCACACTCTTTGGGGCATTGTGTTGAGTTCTACTTTGGTATTCCAAGAATTGTCTCAAGTGTCGATGCTTCTTTGCACTCCACGTCCAAAAGCATGTCCTAACATTGCAACTCCTCCTCCCCTCTCCTCCAACCTTGCAACCCATCCTCTCTGTTGGTGAAACTGAAAGGAAAGCAAAGAATGGACACAAACTCAGAATACTTGCATTACTTGGTTGTAGAATGAAGAAGAGTGAGGTCCTTAAGTAGGCACCTCATACATGCTCACTGACATCACTGATGACCTCAGAGCTCCACAATCATCTCCTCAATCTGCTCCTAGATTCTCTCAATCATCCCATGTGGCTCTCCACCACCTAACTGTGCTTGTGGGCACCTAACTGTGCCTCTAGCACTCACACATAGAAACATACACCTTGAGATATCCCAACAAACCCCCCCTCAAGGAAATGCCTCAGGCTATGTCAAGGATACATCTAGTCTCATAGTTTCTCATGCCATCTCATGGTGGTCAAGGATAAATCTATGGCTAGGTTCTCATGCTAGCAAGGGTTCCCTTGGGTGTAAGGTAAACAAAAAGGGATACAGAAAGACCTTCCAATGGTTATCTCCCCTGCATGTACATGCACACAATGTCTGCAGGAGGTACCATGGAACAAAACATACACATGGCCTACATCATAAGGTGACTAGAGGTGTTTACAAAACACACAAAACACAATAGTTTATTTTCATTCATTTTGGAGGACTATCCAGGCTGAGTACCTTGACATAAAGAGAGAGATCTGGAGCATACATAGAGATGTTTTAAAATGCATAATCTTCAAAGGATGCCTCATCTTGTGGAGGCTCATTAACTGTAAGTGCATTTTCTGTCTTTGCTTTGGCTCTGAAAAACTTCTCATTATGGTTGTTCTTGCCACAGTGCTTGCATGGATTAATTTTGAAGCAGTCCTTTGAAAGGTGATTTGTCTTTCCACAGTGATTGCAAGGGGTATACTTGCCCTTCTGGACTTTTACAGCATAAGCAGTGTCATTGCCTTTCCTGAGCTCCTTATGCCTTTCTTCTTCTTAGAGAGCAGAGATAATACCTTCAAGATTAGGATTAGGAAGATTTTTCAGAGTGGTAACTATGTGATCATAATCTTCAGGCATACTCTTAAGTAACACTGCCATAGCATCATCTGGAGTAATAGGAGAGTTGATAGAAGCTAATTGAGTCATAAGACTCTGCATATAGTTGACATGAGCTGCTAAAGTAGTACCACTAACCATCTTCAATTCAAAGAAAGAGATTTTAAGTGATAGTTTAGAGATGTGAGAGCTAGCACCAAAAATCATGTCAAGCTTCTGCCAAGCTTTCGAAGGAGACTCCAAGTCAGAGATATGGTGAATATAATCATCTCCTAAAGCAAGAGCAATGATACCGTATGCTTTTTCTTCTCTAGTTGGATCCCTTGCCGGTCGTGTCGGAGTTGAGGTTTCTCCAGCATTGGAGGCCGTAGAAGAAATGGTAGGAGTAGGTTTGACAAGTCCCCATAAGTTCTCCCTCATCAATGCAAATTTCACCTTCATCTGCCATGTGTGGAAGCCCTTTCCATTGAACTTCTCGAGATTAAATAGGGTAGCCATGAGAGGGTCTAACCCAGATATTGGGCAGTGTCTATCTCTCTTACAAGGCAAAAATAACTGAAAGACTTCCAAAATATGAGCACTTGATGTAGCAAAGACTAGTGACCAATATTCAATCAATGATGCTTCTTCTTACATGCTTCATAGAAGTGGGTGAAATAAATACTTTCCAATCAAAACCAGGTCTAGTAATTCGAAACAAAACTGAAGCCACACTTGTACTGAAGTTATTGAAAGCTTCAAAAAACCAGAAATGCTAGAGTAGCATTTTATGTAGCATCATCTTCAAAAACTTGTCCAAAACTGTCAAAACAGAAAAGCTGAACTTGGAGGGCTTGTAGCTCACTCTTCAAAGCAAAGGAAAAGGGGGTTTCTAAGGCAAAAGAGAGCTGGTATACCACAGAAGGTCCTCTGGGAAGAAGAGGTGCAAAAACGCGTCAGGTCGCCCTATCTTGCCTCTTCAAAGTCGACTGGTTTTTCTCTGATTTCTCCTTGAATATGCAGCCATTGCTGCTCAGATTTCAGCACAGGATAGCTCTAGGTATGGACTAACTTCCCTTGAAAGGAATTAGAGAAAGATGAAGTGTGCTGGGAGAAAACGCAGAAGGAACAGTCGATGACTTTCGTGCAATGACGACGAAACGGGCGCACCTTTCTTCAATTCCTCTCAGCCAGAAGCTCGCCCTTTTGAGATAGATCTCCAGCAGGAAGGACGTGGGAAATGGCTGAGAACCGGAGGAGAACAAGCTTAAGCAAAGTTTGGGAAGAAGAGGGAGAGATGGTGAAGAAGAAGATGAAGAAGAAGATGATGATGTGGCAGAAATGGGATCAAGGGGGATCAAATGGCTCTGAAACATGTTGGTGAAACTAAAAGGAAAGCAAAGATACTTGCATTACTTGGTTGTAGAATGAAGAAGAGTGAGGTCCTTCAATAGGCACCTCATACATGCTCACTGACATCACTGATGACCTCAGAGCTCCACAATCATCTCCTCAATCTACTCCTAGATTCTCTCAATCATCCTATGTGGCTCTCCACCACCTAACTGTGCTTGTGGGCACCTAACTGTGCCTCTAGCACTCACACATAGAAACATAAGGTGTGCCTGAGGCATACACCTTGAGATATCCCAACACTCTCCCTCTCCTCCTCCCTCCTCCTCCTCCCTTCTCCTCCTCCTCCTCCTCCTCCTCCTCCTCCCTCCTCCTCCTTCTCTTCCCTCCTTCTCCTTCTCCCTCCTCCTCCTCCTCCTCCTCCCTCCTCCTCCTCCACCTCCTCCTCCCTCCTCTTTCTTCTTTCTGTTGGGGTAAAGGCACTGGCCACCCTATGTAAATAGTACTTCATGTTGTACTTTAATGTAGGACACTTAAGTACACTATGTACACATTTGTACTTAGATGTACTTAAGGGTTACTACCTTATCCATAATAGATATATATGTGTGTACTTGGGGAGGTACCACTCACTCATTGTGATTATCCCCACTATTGTGAGTGCAGTGAGTCTCTCTACTCCCTACTCACTCCGATTCTCCGTTAACTGGTATCAGAGCCATACCCTGCAGGAGACTTCCTGCTTCTCCCTTCTCTCTTCCCGCGAGCTGCTACTGCTAGTTCGTGTGCTGGGGGAGTTCATTGCTGAGCTGAGAGAGCTGGAAGCCTACCCTGTGCAGGTCGTTTTTCACCTGAGCACCTCTACGGAGCTGCTCCGAGCTGCTCCAGGTCATTCCGGGTCTACCCAGAGCTGCTCCAGGCCATTCCGGGTCTGCCCAGAGCAAAAACGAGCTGCTGCGGGCTGATTTTCTGCTGCGCACTATTTCAGCACACCCTCAGGAGCTGCTGCTGCTGATTTTCTTCGACACAGAGCTGCTCTTGGAGCTCCCCATAGCAAAAACGAGCTGCTGTTTGCTGCCCAAGCTGCTCCTGGAGCTCCCCTGTAGCAAAACGACCTGCTGTAGCAGCACCCCGACCTCTTTCTGGAGCTCCCCTGCTACCGCTTGTACTAGAGCTGCTGCTGTAGCAAGTGCTGGAGCAGTCCTACCTTCTCCAGGAGCACCCCAGCCTGCTGCTTGTGCTGCCCGAGTCGCTACTGCTGATCTACTGATGCTGAGGATTGTTCATGCGAGCATCTTCTCTTGATTGTGGCCCTGCTCGTAAGCTACAGGTATCATACACAACGGTGTGAAGCCCACTGGCATAACCGTGGCTCATTTGGCATTTGAGCCAGGTACTCTGTATTACTTGCATTGTCATCTTTCATTCCTGCCATTTTCTTTTCCTTGTACCTTGTATTGTGAATATACACATACAGGTGCAGGTGTTCTACTTGTGGCAGGGCCTTTTACTCGCACTGAGGCTTATCTTATGCCACAAACAGTGTCGAGACAGGTCTTATCACTTGGCCAGTGATTGTATGTCAGTGATGGCACTCAGTGTATGCATTGGGCAGTTCTATGCTAATTGATACTTGTGTCAGGGCTTATATTCGCATTGAGGCTTGCTTATGCCGCAAACAGTGTCGAGACAGGTCTTATCACTTGGCCAGTGATTGTATGTCAATGTTGGCACTGAGTATATGCATTGGGCAGATCTGTGCTTGATACTTACAGTGTATGCTATGTTGGATGCAACCCAAATGGATATGTATTCAAATGCCTTGTGAGCAACAGTTGTTGATGACACTTACCGTGTTAATGCATGGGATATGCAGCCATTTTATGTGCTTATGATGCTATGATTCAGAGGGCTTTTGAGCCACTTCAACTCTAGACTGTATATTCAGCTGGGGGGGAAGTTACTGGTGTATTTGGAGGTCATTTGAAGGTCTAAAATCAGGGATTTCATCCAAAAATCAGAAAATTACATTTTTTTGACAGTCCGGGACTGTCAAACAGCCTGTTTTGACCTATTTTGACCATCAGAAAGCAAAATATTGCAGCTGTAAAATATTATATCAGTTCTGAAATTTTTCTAGAGTGATTATACGCAGTTGTATTGCATTTTCGCCACTGAAAACAGTAAAATCAGCTTGCTGTCCTGTTTCTGCAGCAAGTGGGAGAACAATATTCAGTTGGTTTTGTGCCACTGAAACAGTACAAAGTTCACTTTTGATCGTACTTCCGCTGCGGGAGAATTTTGTTGGAGTGACTAGTGCTCGCAGGGAGTCAGGCAGTTCCATCAAGGAACAAACTCTTATCACTTTACCATGAGTTCCAGCAGCAACGTGTCGTCCTTGTTCCAGATAAAGAAGCTCGAAGGAGCTAAAAATTACGACATATGGAGGACACAGTGCTACAATGTGTTGATGCAGAAGGACCAGTACAAACCTATAAAGGAGAAGGGTGTTAAGCCCTCCAACATTACTGATGAGCAGTGGGAGAAGATGGACGGCTTGGCCAGGTCGACCATTATGCTTACAGTTGTTGATTCACTGGTTGTAGGCATCAGGGATGAACCTACTGCGTGGGAGATGTGGCAACGTCTTGAGGATACTTATGCCAAGAAAAGTGCCACGGGAAAAGCTTACTGGCTAAAAAAGCTTGTTGGTCTTCAAATGAAGGAGGGGACAGCTATGTCCACTCATATTATTGAGTTTAACAGCATATTCAGCCAGGTGATCAACCAGGGGTTGAAGCTCGATGATGAGCTGAAAGCTACACTCATCCTATGTTCTCTACCTGAGTCATGGGACACATTCAGGACTTCTACCAGCAACTCAAAAACCATTCTGGTATTTGCAGATGTGGAGAGTGCTCTTCTACAGGAAGAGATGAACAGAAAGAACAATGCTATTGGGAAGTCAAATGCTTTGAATGCACGCAGCAGGTCCAAAACACGTGGAAAAGACAAAGAAAGAGACAGGAGCAAGTCCCGCTCTAAGAGTGATCTTGTATGCAACTATTGTGGCAAGAAGGGACATATTGAGAAAAAGTGTTTTCAAAAGAAGAATGACCAGAGAGCCAAAGAAGGCAAGGCTCAAGGCAAGTCTAAGGGCAAAGAAAAAGAGGAGCTGAATGTTACTTATGTTAGTGACAGTGACAGTGGACATGAGATATGTTTCACCTCTTCACTGGAGGCTCATACACTTCATGCTGGTGATGGATCAGATATGTTTTCCTGGATTATAGATTCAGGTGCTTCCTTTCATGTGACATCCTACAGAGATCTGTTTGTCAGATATGCAGGAGGGCAGAAGGGAGTTGTCTTTCTTGGTGATAACCATGCATGTTCTATCATTGGTATAGGTGATGTCAGGCTTGTTCTTGAAAATGGCCAGCAGTTAATGCTTAAAGGGGTCAGGCATGTTCCTGAGGTGAAGAAGAACTTGATTTCCACAGGGTTGTTGGATGATGATGGTTATCTTACCACCTTTGGTAATCAGAAATGGAAAATCAGCAAAGGGGCAATGGCTATTGCCAGGGGTCCTAAGGTTGATACTTTGTACTCACTTCATGCTGGACATTGTCCGCATTCTAATGTAAATGCCACCGAGCTGCCAAAGATTTCATTGTGGCATAGCCGGCTTGGCCATATGAGTATTAAGGGAATGGAGCAATTGGCTCATTTTGGTTACTTGCCGAGTCTAAAATATTCAGATTTGCAAAAATGTGAATTTTGTCTCTACGGTCGTCAAGTACAAATACCTCATAAGAGAAGGTCAAATCAGAAATTACAGCTCTTGGAGCTAGTACATACAGATGTGTGTGAGATGCCTACACTCTCTTTAGGAGGTTCAAAGTACATACTGTCATTCATAGATGACGCCACCCGCAAAGTGTGGGTTTACACTCTCAGAAAGAAGAGTGATACGTTCAAGGCTTTCACTAAGTTTGTTGCACTGGTTGAAAATGAGACAGGCAAAAAACTGAAAGCCTTACGATCTGACAATGGTGGAGAGTACTTGTCCAAAGAATTTCAAGAATTCTGTGAGGCAAAGGGTATCCAAAGGGTGTTGTCTGCACCATATGATCCTCCACAGAATGGTACAGCTGAAAAAATGTTCAGGACCATTCAAGAGAAAGTCAGATCCATGTTGTCACATGCTGCATTGCCCCACACATTTTGGGCTGAAGCTGTAAAGACAGCTGTGCACCTTATTAACAGGTCACCAAACAAGAGACTATGTGGTGGTGTGCCTGAACAAGCATGGACGGGCAAGCCTCCGTCTTACAAACATCTACGGGTCTTTGGTTGTGTTGTGTATGTGCATGTACGCAAAGAGGACAGAACTAAATTGGATCCAAAGTCTCTAAAATGCATTTTCCTAGGATATGGTGACAAAGGTGAGATGGGCTACAGATTATGGGATCCCACAAACAGAAAACTTATACGCAGCAATGATGTCGTGTTTGATGAAACCATCATGTTCAAGGAGCCTGTTGTACAGCAGGAACCTTCAAAAGTAACTATTGATGATGACAGGCATCATGGGCAACACAGGAGGGCTGTAAATCAGCCATTACAGCAGCATAATCAGCCACTAAATGATGCTGCAGTAGGTCCAAATGGACAGCCAGACATGGCACATGATATCCAAATGGATGTACCACAGTTAGATGATCTTCCTGACATGCAAATGCAGCCAGAACAGGGTAATGAACAGGCTGGACAGCCACCTCATGATGATGATGGACATCAAGTTAGAAGGTCAACTAGACCATCACGGCAACCAGACAGATTCATTCCCGGTTTTGATTATTTGATGCTCACTGATTGTGGAGAGCCTTCATGCTACAGAGAGGCTAAGCAGAGGGCAGACAAGGTTCAATGGGATCTTGCTATGAAGTCTGAAATGGACAGTCTTCACAAAAATGGCACTTGGGAATTGGTACCCTTGCCTACAGGTAAGAAGGTACTTCCATGCAAATGGGTTTATCGACTTAAAGTCACACCTGGTGAAAAGCCAAGGCATAAAGCCAGACTGGTTGCCAAAGGGTTCAAGCAGGAATATGGTGTTGACTTTGAGGAGATATTCTCTCCCGTTGTCAAGATGACAACACTCAGAACTGTATTAGCATTGGTTGCACATGCAGATATGGATTTGGTCCAAATGGATGTCAAAACAGCATTTCTTCATGGTGATTTACATGAGGAAATTTTTATGCAGCAGCCAGAGGGTTTTACAGTGAAGGGCAAAGAGAAGCTTGTATGCAGACTGAAGAAAAGTCTTTATGGTCTAAAGCAGGCACCTAGGGAATGGTATCATAAGTTTGATACATTCATGCGAACCCAAAGTTACAGGAGATCACTGCTTATATACCAAGAAAGCTTCAGATGGCAGTTTACTTATCCTCATTTTGTATGTGGATGATATGTTGATTGCTGGAAAATCTCATAAGGAGATGAATGCCTTGAAAAAGAGATTGCACCAGACCTTTGATATGAAGGATCTTGGTGATGCAAACCATATATTGGGTATGCGCATACTTCGGGATAGGGAAAAGCGGTTGCTATACTTATCTCAGAAGGAATACATTGGCAAGGTCTTGCAGAGATTTCACATGGAGGGGGGGAAGAGTATTGGTACTCCATTACCTCCTTATGTGAAAATCAGTGCTTTGGACAGCCCTCAGACAGATGCTGAAAGAGCTGAGATGTCAAAGATTCCGTATGCATCAGCTTGTGGCAGTCTCATGTATGCTATGGTTGCAACCAGGCCCGATATTGCGTTTGCAGTGGGAGTGGTTAGCAGATACATGGCTAAACCTGGCAAGAAGCATTGGAATGCAGTGAAAGGTGTCATGAGATACCTAAAGGGTACACAGGACTTGTGTATATGTTTCGGCAGTCAAGATGCCAAAGTGCAGGGTTATACAGACTCTGATTATGCCGGCCACCCTGATACCCGGAAGTCTACTACAGAAGCTGAATATATTGCAGCCACTGAGGCGTGCAAGGAAGCTATATGGCTATCTCGGCTAGTGACAGATTTGGGTTATCCATTGGAGATTCCATTGTTGCATTGTGACAGTCAGAGTGCCATACAGTTGGCACGTAATCCTGTTTTTCATGCAAAGACTAAGCACATAGATGTGAAATATCACTTTATCAGGGAGGTGCTTGAAAACAAGCAAATTAAGCTTGTTAAGGTGCATACAGATGACAATCCGGCAGATCTGTTAACCAAAGGGTTAGCTGCAGAGAGGTTTGCACACTGCAGATCTCTTATGGGTATTGGTTGAGGCCAATATTCTTTCTCTCCTTGAGGGCACACTGCCTTTAAGTGGGAGGTTGTTGGGGTAAAGGCACTGGCCACCCTATGTAAATAGTACTTCATGTTGTACTTTAATGTAGGACACTTAAGTACACTATGTACACATTTGTACTTAGATGTACTTAAGGGTTACTACCTTATCCATAATAGATATATATGTGTGTACTTGGGGAGGTACCACTCACTCATTGTGATTATCCCCACTATTGTGAGTGCAGTGAGTCTCTCTACTCCCTACTCACTCCGATTCTCCGTTACTTTCCCCCATGCTCTTACACTTTCTTCCTCTCCCACTCCTATGCTCCCCCTAAAACTTTAGTTTCTCAACCCTTAACCTCCATAATCTACAAGGGAGACGAGTTCTCCACCACCCTGAACCTTGGATCCTCCTTCTAACCCTGGAACCTCTTCTAAACTCTAGAACCTCTTCTAAACTCTAGAACCTCCTTCTAAACCTTAGAACCTCCATCTAAACCCTGAACCTCCCTCTAACCCTTGAACTCCCCCTAAACCCTGTAACCTCTAATGAAGGCGTAAGTACACTACACTGTCGAGTCAATGGGGTAGTTAGACACAGTTGCACTAACTGAGATTGGGTGATTTCTGAGGATTTTGCAGTTTTGTTCCTGTTTTTTGGTGATGGGGGGGCGATACACTACCGAATCTACCTACTAAATGAAAAAAAAACTTGAAAACAAACACTTTTTAAAAGTCAAAATGCAAAAACTCAGAAAAGGGAAGTTCTAGAGCATGAAACTACTTCAAAACTTGACAAAAATCCTTAGTTTTGTTGTTTTTTGAGGTGATTAGACTACACACACACCCCTTAGCAATCAAGTTTACTACGTTCCTATCAACTTGAAACACTAAACAGCAACCAAAACAAGCTTCCCAAGCACAAAAATGACATTCCTTCATGAAAAAATAGATTTTTGTCCTCTCTCTCTCTCTCTCTCTCTCTCTCTCTCTCTCTCTCTTTCTCTCTCTCCACCTCTCTTCTCTCCTACAACTCCACTAACAAACTCCAAGTTAAGTTTGAGAACTTGTGTAATGGGAAGAAAATAGAAAAGTGCAAATGTAGAAGCATACCTTTTCTCCTCAGCAATGGCACCAAAAATGTGGTGTGGTCTCAGCGGTGACTCACGTGTCATGGGGTAGTTGAAGATATGCCGACGGAGCTTTCAGTCCCTGCTACTCTAATGCATAGCATGAGCCATCTGAAAGTGTCACTCAAGCGGCCTCTAGATTGTTGCAATGTGGTTTCACATGAAAAAGGGGGAAAGGGAAGAGGGGAGGGAGAGGAGGAAGGGGGAGAAGGAAGGAGGAGGAAGGGAAGAAGGAGAACGGAGTGAAGGGGTATAGAGTGACAACCACAAAGGCACTACAATGGAAACAAGAGAACACCCAAAACACTCTCTTGGAAGAGAAGAGGGAGCTTGTATTCAAACTTGTACAAACAACAATGAAGACCAAAGTCAAACTTTTGGCCTTTTATACAAGTCACCTTTTGGAGGGCCAACCCTTTTCCTTTTTAGCACTCTCTCTCACCTTCAACCATGGGATCTTGGGCTTGTAGGGCGCCAAGGTATATTTCTATTCTTACCAAATCTCCCTACTAGCAGAAATAGTGCTTTTTGTTAACCATATTAAAGTGCTTGGGACAAACCTAGTGTTAGTAGGTGGTCCTAACCAGCTCCCAAATAGCACTTGTGTTAGTCATATTAAAGCGCTTGGGACAAACCTAGTGTTAGGAGGTGGTCCTAATCGGCTTCTTTTGATCTCTTCTTGGAGGGAGACCATGAGCCTCCTCTCTTGTGCCAGGAGATCTTGCAGGGAGCAGATTTGTTCATCGTGGGTCTCCTGGGTGCAGGCATACCACTACTCTGCCTGTGCTTGATGCTCCAGCGTTGTGCACAGGCCTGATTATACCTTTTCTACCTGTTCCATAAATTTCTAGACTAGGGATTCGCTGCTGGTGAGGTCATCTTTGACTTTCATCAGAGTGAGCTCGAGCTCTTGCACCTTAGCCCAGTATTCTTTGCCTCGATGTAGTGCGGCATGGCCCATTGCTCTCACTGCAACCATGGTTGATTGGCTTTCTTGTGCCGAGAGCTGGCTTGGATGAGGTTGGAGGAGAGTTGTGATGCTTGCTCTTGCCTCCTTTGTAGGATCATGCGGGTGACTTGCGGCAGTTGTGCCATGGCTTAGGAGAGGTTCATCTCCATGATGTCGGTGCATGACAACTGTTTTGTCATCATATGGCTATAGCCTCCCGTTGCCCTATACTGGGGCGCACTGCAAATTTGTATGGCCTGTGCTAGGCTTGCCCATGGCATGGAAGAGGTGCCTATGGCGAAGGATGCTGTCTCCTAAGGGGTGGTGGAGACTGAGACAAAGGGTGTAGTGGGGGTTGTCGATGTAGTTTCGACTCCTGTATGGAGGCCGATTTCGATGGTGTCATCGCCCTAGAGGTCTTCAATGAGAATAGGCCCTCCTTGCACCTATTTGCCCTTATCTTGAGGACCTAGCCGTTGCATGCATAGTTGTCATTGCACAAATTTGTGCAACTGGCTTTCCTTATATTGGTTGAGTGCTTGACTTGGTTCCGGTTGCACTTGGGTGCCTGGAGTGGCACGACATTGTCCTCACTCTCTTGGGATCTGCTTTCTATCTCTTCTCACTCGGTCTATATTGGACCGATGGCAAATTTCTCGACGAGTCCGAAGCCAATGGGCGGATGCTGACTTTTGAGGTAATAGAGGACCGACATGTACAACATTGGATTGTCGATGATGATGTCCCCATGGGTGCTGAGGTCATCTCTCATCTGGCTGCAGTAGTAGTCAGCCCAATTCGTTTGCTACATGTTCACCATTCATAGCAAGATATTGGGCACCACGGATTGATGATGATTTGTGTGCTTCACTTGGGTGAGCCATTGTAGGGCTCTTGCTGGGCACTCTACCTCGGGCTTGTAGATGGTGTTGAACTGGATGTGGCCTTTGCACTGTGGCAGTCGTAGGGACATACCCTCTTTAGGGAGTCGAGGCCCTTCTTTTGCTTGGAATATTTCTCTACCACCACTGGCAGGTTGAATACTACCCGTATCATGTTCTGATTGATTTAGTAGTGGTGGGGGTTGCCTGCTGCATCTCTCAAGACACCGATGTTGGTGTTGCTGTTGTATGTCTTGAGGAATTCCACTAGCAGCTTCATGTCTAGGTGGCATGGGAAGTAGTTTGCTACTCTCTACAAGACTGTAAAGTTAAGGGCTTCCACGATTGTCAGGTCTTGGAGGGTGGCATATGCTGTTGCGATGTGGGGGTGGAGGGTGTAGTCCCGACCCTCAAAAGCACGAGTGGATCACACAAGCATTTAGCTCTTGGAGCCATGCTTCGCCCAATGGTGAGTGCACTTGTGAACGCACGATCTTGTATTCACTAATGGTGGGCATTAGGGTGCACTTCCATGTTTTCAAGGGGGTTGTGCCTGCCGTGGCTGGCTCTTCTTGAGTCGCCTGTCTAGTGGAGGTTTCTTTGTGTTGTAAATCCTCCCAGAGTATTTTGTCTGGCATTCAAATTGCGGCCAAAGGAGTGCTCTGGGAATCTGAGGGGCCCATGGCCTCTAGAATAGGGCGAGGGTGGAGGTCCGGGTGCATCTCAATTTTAAAAAAGTTGTGTTCAGACTCCATGGCAAACAAAAGTGGAAGTTGCATGATGAGGGAATCGGTGGACGAGGAGGAACATAGGACATCAATTTGCTAGTGGAGGTAGAGAAGAAGTGGGCAAGAAACTGTCAAATTTCTAGATAAATATTGACAGAGTTTGGCTGCAACAGCTACGGTGACGACCTGGTGGGGTAGGCTTGCCTTCATAGATTTCTATCCCCTCGATCGGCGGGATACTAGTATGGCAACAGTCAGTGCTGAATTTGATGGCACTGGTCGGTGATGAATTCGATGGTGATAGTCGGTGCAAATTCTATTAGTCCGTGGCTGGCACGATACCCAAATAGTGATGGGCCAGTGCTTGTTGGACCCAACAGGGATGGTGATCATGACGGTTGGCAGTGAACACTTCGATAATGGTGGTTGGTGGTGAACGCTTCAGCGACAGTCGGTGTTGTAGCGACTATATAAAAATAGGAAAAAAGAGAAGGAAGGGGGAGTGGGGTGGGTGAAATGTGGGCAGAGCAGAGTGCACTTGTGTTGTGCGATGTGACAACGAGGTCATCGTGCGAGAACATGAGCACTTATAAAAAATGCAAGAGTGGACCCTAGTTACCTAGTGCTGACCGTGTGTGCACATGTAGTGTGTTCGGCAAAGACTATTGTGCTGTTGGTGCATCACGTGAGATGCCTACCGTACTAACTCACCTAGACCTAGATATGATGCTTATGATGAATGCAGTGGAGGTGGATGCCGTACTGCAGCATAGTGATTCAGGAGCCATGTTGAGTACGTGTCCAGCTTGTCTTTTACCTTGGAGGCTAGAGGCACCTTGGTGTCTGACTTTGTTGCTATGGTGGGCTCTGACGTCGAGTATTCGGCCCCAAGGTGAGGTTCTTGTGTAACTCCTTGTGGGGTGGAATTCGGTTCCTGTGGGATCTCTTGATTGGTGGTGGCGATGCTTGTGTTGAGTCGAACCGCCTGTGGCACCATTGCATATTCGGTACCTTGAGGATGGCCTGTTGTGTTCGAATCATTGGCAGGTTCTTGTGGTGCTGTATCCTGTGAGGACACATGTTCTTGTGGTGCTGCCCTCGTCGCTTTCAAGGTTTGCAATGCCTTCTTCTCGATCTAGGTGACTTTGTTGCCTTGGCCACCTGAGCTATTGGGGATGCGTGGTGGTGGATGAGGCGTGAGCATTGGATGCGGCTTCCTTCGATAGTGCCTGTGCATGGGGGAAGTGATCTTGAAGTGGTTGGAGATGTTGCTGCTGCATTACCATTCTTTGGGTGTCAATTGCGATCAAAGTGATAGCATCTTGTAAGTGATAGCATCTTGTACTTGTAGCTCCCAAATTTCTTGAGTAGAGGATGGTGGCATAGCGTGCCATGGCCTTGGTTTACCACTGCGGTGAGCTTTGTGCTCCTTTCGAGTTGGGCCTTGGGGCGATGTGCTGGTGGAAGTGCTGGTGGAAGCTGGGTCATCCAGTCGTCTTTGTTGTGTTGCTTCATTGTCGTGATCGGTGAGGTCGGGGCCAAAGAGGGGGGGCTTGGTTTGCATAGTGGGACTACCACTGTTTGACCACCATTGATAAGCGAAGCAATTTGGATGCACCAATCAACTTGGAAGTTGACGGCATAGCACCAGGTTCTTCCTAGAATAATTTGTTCTTTGGTGGCTTCTGTAGGGAGAACATAAAATCGTATATCCATAGCTTGGTGAACAACCATTAGGCTTAGATTTACATAACCCAAGGTTTGTAGAAGTTGGACATTTATAGCCCTTATTGAGGCAATAGTGAGGGTTAGGGGTATCTGTAGCTTTTCCCATACCTCTCGGGAGATGAAATTGTGGCTTGTTCCTGGGTTCATGAGTGCTTTGATGTGCATGCACGGTACCTATAATTGAACAAGAAATCAGGCTGGCTCTATTACTAGCTCATCTATTAGTTGAATCTGTTTAGTTGTTGCCTTAAAAAGGGTCATTTGTCTTGGAGAAAAAGTCCAATATATTGCAATTAAAACTTCTTGAGTATACTCTGCCCGAGCGCCTCTAACTATTCTTACTTCTTACTGAGCCATGAAATACATGTTGAGCCCAATGAGAAGCAATAGCTAGAACTACGCTGTCGGATCTTAGCATTACGGATTCTGGCTTCCTCGATGCCCTAGCGCTTCATCTTGGCCACCTCTGCCTTGAGCTCTTTTTCTCTATGCATGGCTTGAAGGGTAGGGATAGTGAGTGGTCCGTAGTATCTTTTCAATTTGCTTCCATTTAGGTAGCCATCCATTTCCATCCCATCAAGGGTGGCTATTGTGAAGATAGTGGGAGAGAGGGAAGGAGTCTCACTTGCGGCTTTCTCACATACACAATGGGGGAATACACACAAAGGTGGAGGCTGAAAACAATTTTCCTCTTCTTAGTTGTGAAAGCCAAAAGGACACAAGTGCAAAGAAATAGAAGAACCCTATATGTGGGTCTCAAACCAAACTCAACTAACTAAGGTGGCATACTAACTGAGCCACGAACCAGTGTAGATAAGGATAGCTGTCATTCAGCTATTATTCATGGGCGGTGTACCAACCGCATCTGTAGCTAACAAGTCGGTGACATAAATGCACAATGGTCACCCTGGCATATCGCGAGTGGAGCTCGATATCTCAACACTCCCCCTCGAGCTCAATCTCAATTCCTGCACACCAAGCAGGTCTTTGAACTTGCGCAGCTTCTCTATGCCCAATGCTTTCGTGAATATGTCAGCTACCTAATCCTCTGTGCTGACATAAACTAGATCAATAAGACCTAGTAAAACCTTCTCCCGCACATAGTGATAATGCAGCTCAATGTGCTTTGTTCTAGCATGATAGACTAGGTTATTTGCCAAGTGTATACTGCTCATGTTGTCACAATAAATGACAACTGGCCCATCTGTAGACTGATGCATATCATAGAGTAGCTTATGCAACCAAGCTACCTCACATGCAGCCATTGCTGCACCCCTGTACTCAGCCTCTGTGCTCAACAAGGCAATTGCAGGCTATTTCTTGCTGCTCTAAGTGACTGCAGCACTTCCAAAAGAGAACACATATCCACTGGTAGATCATCTTTCTCTGTTTTTCTCACATAGAGTGAGAAATTTGCCTTGGAAATCTGAAAGCCAATAGTGACAAGATATTGTCTTATCTTGTCAGACCATGCTCTAGGTGCTTGCTTCAAGCCATACAAGGCTTTCTTCAACCTGCAAACAAACTCAGGATGAATAGCATGAACATAACCTGGTGGCTGCTCCATAAAGACCTCTTCTTGCAAATCACCATGCAAGAAAGCATTCTTTACATCCATCTGATGTAAAGACCATCCCTTTGATGCAGCCATAGCAATGACTGCTCTTACAGTTGCCATCCTTGCAACCGGACTGAATGTTTCTTTATAATCAATGCCATATGTCTGTGCATACCCCTTGACAACTAATCTTGCCTTGTATCTATTCACAGAACCATTTCAATTGTGCTTGATCTTATAAACCCACTTACAGCCAATTGCATTCTTGTCTTTAGGCAAAGGCACCAATTCCCATGTAGCATTTGCTTCCAAGGCATCCATTTCTTCATCCATGGCTTTCTCCCATTTTTCATTTCCCATGGCTTGCTCAAAAGAAGTGGGTTCTGGTTCCTGTATCACTTTGACCATATAGGCATAGTGAATGGCTATAAATCCATCATATTTTAGCCTATCCACAGGATACCTAGCTCTGGTAGACCTGCGCAAAATAGGCTCACTTCTAGGTGCTCTCAAAACATACCTGGTCTTCCTTACTCCAGGTGTAACAATAGAAGGAATACCCAACTCATCATCAATGCTCTGTTCTGAGCCACTGGATTCACCATCCACATAAGAGTGACCTGCATTCACATCAAACATGGGCTGATCTACCTTCTCTTTTCCTTTTCGTGATACCTACGTACCACTATCTGCATTGCTTTGAGGAGATTCTCCTGATCTCAATCTACCTGTCCATGGTGAGGTATGTGAACCACTGCTAGAGGACACTGCAGGTCCACTGATATTTTGTGATTGCTGTTGTGAATTCTGTGCAGCATTACCATTTTGTGCATCTACATCAATCATCACATTTACTGGTTTATACCAGCTGCTCATCTCATCAAAAACAACATCTCTGCTCACTGTAAACTTACGAGTAGAAGGGTTATAGCATCTATACCCTTTCTGCTATAGAGAATAACCAATAAAGATGCACTTCTCAGCTTTTGGATACAACTTGGACCTCAACTCATCTGGCACATGAACATAGGCAATGCACCCAAAAATTTTCAAATGAGAAATGTCTGTTTTCCTACCAGTGTACATTCCCTCTGGTGTCATGCCATGTATTGCTGCAGTGGGAGTCCTGTTCATTATGTAAACTACTGTAGCAACTGCTTCAGCCCAATAATAATCTAGTAGATCTTTTTCATTTAGCATGGCCCGAGATACCTCTCCAATATGCCTATTTTTCCTTTCTGCAAGTCCATTTTGCTGTGGGCTATGATTGCATGAATATTGCTGCTTTATCCCATGCTCCTGTAGGAACCTTGCAAACTCATTTGAGAGGTACTCTCCCCCTCCATCTGACCTTAGGCATTTTATTTGTAGGCCTGTTTCTTTTTCAACCATAGCTTTAAAAGCTTTGAAGTGCCCAAACACTTCACTTTTCTTTTTCATAAAATACACCCAAACTTTTCTGCTGAAGTCATCAATAAAAGTGACAAAATAGTGACAGCCTCCAATAGATGCAGCTTTAGTAGTCCACACATCAGAGTGGATTAATTCCAATGGCTTTTTACTCTCTTGAACATGCCTAGGAAATGGTTTCCTTGCTTGTTTTCCAAATTGACAGGCTTCACAAACCTTATGCATTTCTGCAACCTTGAATTTAGGCAATCCTGCAACAATATTTTGGGCTTGCATTGATTTAAGTCACTGTATATTAACATGACCAATGCGTTTATGCCAAATATCAATATCTACAACTACACCGGTCCCATGTGCAAACATTGCTGCACTCAATTCAGGCATGTCTGCATCCAACATAAACATCCTGCCCTTCTTCTTTCCTTTTGCTATCAAGCGACCGTTATTTTTCATATCCTCAACAAAGCATCCATGAGGATCAAATTTGACCTACAAGCCCTGTTCAACCATTTGACCGATAGAGACCAGGTTCTTGGTGATGTTCGGGACATGAAATACATCAGATAGGTATTTCTTTTTCCCATCCTGCATAGACAAAGGAATTTTACCAATCTGCACAATAGGATGTGCAGTATCATCACCAGTCTCCACAAATCCTGGTTTTTCCATTTTCCTTGCATCCTGCATCCATTCTGCATGACTTGTCATGTGGTTTGGCGCACCTGAGTCAACATACCACACATCATTTCATTCTTCTGCACTTGTCACAGAATTGGTCATATGCTGCACCATAAATAGATGCTCATTTCTGTCATCCCCCTGTCTACTAGAAGATGCATAATTGCCTTGCTGCAATTTTCCATTCATAATGTCATTCTACTTTTTGTAGCAGTCTTTAGCCATATGTCCCATTTTACCACAGTAGTAGCATTCAACATTAGTGTTTGCATTTTGGCCTCTCTGCCATCCACCACGGCCTCTTTGGCTCCCCCTGCCTCTAGAGTTACCACGTCCTCCTCCATAGGACTGGTTTTCTTGAGTTTGCTGCATATTCTAATTTCTACCATGGCCTGCAGATCGGCCTCCTCTACCTCTACCTCTACCTCTTCCAGCATTTGAGTAGAAGACAGTTTCTTTTGAAGTTCCTCCTGAAGAAGATGCACCCCCATTTCTCTGCTCTTCAGAAATTAGAAGAGCAAACAACTCTTCAAAATCAAGAAATTTTTCACGGATGGCAATGGATGTCCGGAACTGTGCATAATCCTTTCCTAGACCATTCAAGGTCACAGAAACTAGATCATCATCTTCCACCGGTGACCCAATGGAAGCAAGTGCATCTGCAATTTTCTTCACCTTCATGTGGTAGTCATTTATGCTCAAATTTTCTCTCTGCACATTGAGCAACTCCTGTTTGAGCTGCATTTTCCTGGCTTGTGTATTTGTGCTGTACATTTTTGCCAAAGTATCCCATGCCTCCTTTGGCATACTTGCATCCTGAATATGCACAATCATAGAATCCAAAATACTGATAGATAGCCAATACATAACTTTTTTGGCTCTCTCATGCCATCCTTTAAATGCCTGCATTTCCTGTTGATTGGGAACATTAGGAAGAACTGATTCTTCATTTCCTGTAATGAACTCCCAATAGCCTTTTCCCATAAGGAAATTCGTCATTCTAAACTTTCATGCCTGGAAGTTGTTCTTGTCAAGCTTTTCTGTGACAATCTATGAAAGAGAATCAGACGCCATTACAGAACACTGCAAAATATTCTGTCACTACGAAAAACACAGCTTTTGCCTCACAGGGGCAGATTTGCAAAACTGACGAAAGTGGTATTTGACCACACAGTCACTTTCTAGTGACGATTTTGCATCAACAAGCAACAAGCATGATTCTGCAACTTCCAATATCTCTGCACATAGGCATACGATGCAATTTCTGTGGCAACTTTTCACCGACCAGTCGAGCAGTGGTCGCACAGCAAAAACAGGGCCTTTTTTTGAGTGCCTGCAATGAACTTCCGCCTTCAAAATGGGCCCCGAAATGGTCTCGAATTAGAAAAATAAAGTCACCAAGGGCTTCGCCATCTCCTGCAGCATATACTGCCCTCTCGCCACATTGTGAAGGGTATCTCAATCTGAGACAGTGCACTCTTGCACTTTTGGCTGTGCTACTTGTAGAGATTTGCTCCCAAACTCGAAATAGGAAAGCAACACTGGTGATCTCAACTACGTGGTAAGGACCCATACCTCGATACTTAAGCTTACGTTTGGTGTTTGAGACACTGTACAGGAGTGCCAACTGCCAGGTCCTTATTCTTGAGGTTGCGGTCGAACCATTTTTTACGTAGGGCCTTTTCTACTCGGAGAGCATAGGCTGCTCGCAACCATGTCTCCTCTAGCTTTTCAAGGTCAACTACCCTTTCGGCTTGCACGTTTTTAGTGAGTCTTTCCCTTACGGCAAGATTGAGGCTAGGCACTACATACTCCGTTGGCATTACTGCCTCCACCCCAAAGGCTAACTTGAAGGGGGTACAATGTGTTGCCACCTTGTAGGAGGTCCTGTAGGCCCCTTCCTTCTACCCACTTGGTGAAGTAGTCGGTGGCTAGGATGATGTATCGAGCCCTAGTCCCCTTAGTAGCTGGGCTTATGGGGCCAATGAAGTCGATGCCCCACTTCTCAAAGGGCTGACCCAAAGGGTTGGTCAGCCAAGATTCCGATCAGGGGCATCATGTCTTCCCTGTGTGGGATTTGGATGCATTGGTAGGGGTCACATCGTTTGACAAATTCGCCTGCATCTCCAAAGAGCGTTGACCACTAGAGACCAGCTTGTAGCACTTTACATGCTGTGACCTTAGCGGCGGCAAAATTGCCTCCTGCGATTCCTGAGTGGGCTTCTTCAAGCACCTCAATGTATTCGTGTTTGCATACGCACCTTCGCAGTATGCCATCTTTACCCATGCGGTAGAGTTGGCCTGCTATCATAGATGATATGGCATTGCGTCCTTAATAAGTTTATGGGCTCTATCCTTCTTAAGGTCTTGGCTTAGGGATAGTTCGCTAGCCAAGTAGTGGCCGATTTCGGTGGCCCATTCTAGAATGATGTCGATGAAGAAGAGGGAAGCGTCGGGAAGATCATCTTCTATTCTTGTTGGAGCTTTACCTTTAGGGATCCTCGATAGGTGGTTGGCTAGAACGTGGGTTTTGCCCTTGCGCACCATGACTATAAAGTCGAATTCTAGTAGAATCAGCATCCACCTAGTGATGTGTTTGATCATGCAGGGTTTGTTGACCAAGTACAGCAGTGCTTGATGGTCCACAAAGAAGACAAGCTTGTTAGCTAACAAGTAGTGCCTGAATTTCTTGATTGCATAGACCCATGGCAAGACCCTCTCTCTTGGTGGTGATGTAGTTAACTTCGGCCTCATTTAGTTGACAGCTTGCAAAGTATACAGGGTAATCCAAATTATGCTCCCTGGGCTAAGCTAACACACATCCAATGGCAAAGTTAGAGGCATCAATGTGGAAATGGAATATTAAATTCCAGTCAAGAGACCTCAGTATTGGGGCGGTGGCTAGAGCTAGCTTGAGGGTTTCAAAGGATGTTTGGCATTCTTCGGTCCACTCAAAGGCTACTAGAAATTTGTATAACGGGCGGGCTATGTTAGCATAGAACAAAATAAATCTCCAATAATAGCTCGTATGACCAATAAATCGTTGGACTCCCTTAGTGTTGGTGGGAGGTGGTAACTCCAAGATGAGTTTGATTTTATTGTGGTCCATAGAGATTCCATTCCGGGACACTATGTGGCCCAATATGACACCATATTTGACCCAAAACTCACATTTAAGGGGGTTGAGGATATGCGGTATAAGAGGCACTTCTCGAGGACGAGAGCCTAAGATACTTCAAGTGGTCATCCCATTTCGAGTTCACTCAGATATCATCCAAGAAGACTTCCACAAAGTCCCTCAGGTATTCTTTGAATACCGTGATCATCATACGTTGAAAAGTAGCTGGGGCATTGGTTAAACAAAAGATCATAACCTTGGCTACATAAACTCCCCATTCGGTTGCAAAGGCAGTCTTATGTTGATCTTGGGGGGCGATAGAGACTTGGTTGTAACATGAAAATCCATCTAGGAAGCTATATGCTTCCTTTCCGACCACCCTTTCTAGAACATGTTCCATGAATGGCAAGGGGTAGTGTTCATGTCTCGTGGTCACGTTAACCTTCTTTAAATCTATGCATACTCTGATTTTTCCATTCTTCTTTAGGACTATCACAATGGGTGATATAAAGTCTGTATGCTCGACCTCATAGATGAATCCTGCATCTATGAGTTTTTGGATTTCTTCCCTCACTATGAGTGCGTATTTAGGATTCATAGGATCGAGGCGTTGCTGTACTGGCCTCGCATCATCCATCATGGGGATTATATGCTGCACTACTATGGCTGGTACTCCTTTCATGTCTGTGTACTTCTAGGCCATGAAATCCTTAAATTCCCATAGGAGAGCTATTAAGGAATTCTTCTCACTGGGAGTAAGGTCATCGGTGAAAACTATAGGTCGTGGGTGCTAGCCTTCCAGGGCTAAGTTTACTTCCTTGACCAGGGCCGGCAGTCCATCATATTCTTGAGAACAACCATCCTCTCGAGTTCTTTTGGCTTGTTGGTATAAGATCTTGCGATCCTGAATAGTATAGGCCTTATAGTGGGTTGGCACCTGCCGCAAGTCTTCTTTATCCTCAATCTCCTTCTCATTATCTATCGAGGCAGTGGAATTTTTGGCCTTTTCCTTGCCTTTGGATGCACTGAATTTGGGACCTAAAGGAGGTACTTCCCTTGTACTTATAGAGCCGATGGGGGTGGTTACCTTACTCACCCTGTTTCCCCAGTTAGAGGAGAACTTGTGGTGGGTAGTCATGGTGCCTACGTAGGTCAGCCAGTGAAGAACTGATTTTACCCTTATTGTTCCCTTGCTTACCTCTCGTGGTTTGAGCATATTAAACATCCTTAGGGGAACCACTGGGGTCAAACCCTCAAGCTCTAGGGTGGTGATCTACAACCCTACTCTTTCTAGAACATCGATGTTGGCTAAGATGTGCATCCAGTTCTATGAGAATTCTAGCTCAGGGAGGGGTGCATACCAGAAGTCATCTGACTCATCCTCTCCCTTGTCAAAGGGTTGCAATAGCTTCATGGAGGTGGTTTGGGTGGTGGTGTCAGACTCCGTAGCAAAGGGGTGTCTTGACAATGGGTGGGCCTTGTAGGAATGCAGGTCCACTCTCATGGTTTGCTCCTTGTGCCGTAAGTAGATATTATCATTACTCCAATCATGCACGAGTCCAAACATTCCTAATAATTGTCTGCCTAGGATTGCTTCATATCTAGGCTGTCGTGTGAAGTCCATGACCATGAACTTGATAGGGAATGTGAATCCAAACACCTTTATGTTGATGCCTGTCAGTTCTCTCGGAGGTTCAGTGGTTCCTCCATCGGCTAGCTTTACTACTACTACCAAATGGGTCTGCTCGAGTGTGGGCTTTCCCCACTTTTCCTAGCATTCCTTGGTGTAGACACTCACTCTTGCTCCCCCATCTAGGATGGCTTCTACCTTCTGGTTCTGGTAGACTATGGGGATTGAGGCGTTTGTGTCATCACCCTCGAAATACTAGCCTAGCTTGTTGATGGGAATCTTAGGTAGGTCCGGCCCCTTATCTAGCATTTATTGGTTGGGTTGGCAAGGGTTGGAGGTAGGAACGGCCTATTCATCCAATTGGAAAGATCATGCCATACGATGGGATTTCCTCTTAGCAGAGATGCGATTGACATTTTCACTTCTGTAGATAGGAGGCCAACCCGGCACTATCATAGGTTTCGATGAAGCTTCTTCCTCCATGGATAACATGTCATCAAAGCTATACAGGTCTCCTTCATCTTGGAGGTTCTGCAGCACTGGGTCCTCTTGGAACATCTTTTGCATCAAATTCAGAGCTTCCGACTACTCCAAGCTGAGGTGTTCTTCTTCTTCCACTCTTTCTGGGACCTTGAGAGATTTCGCTCCTCAATGCCCCATCAGGTGAGTTGGATGGATAGTATCTAGTCTCTTACTGGCCTTTAGTTGATGCTTGAACTTATCCTGGAACTCACGCACCAAATCTTAGGCATCCTTTACGTATTGCTTTTCTAAGACCCGGTCAGGGTAGGTCTCTTTATAGGTGGGAGCCGGTGCCAGGCCCTATATTGGTGTGTATACTTTTGGAATAGGGGGTACCTTAGGATCACCCTAGATGAAAGATTGTTCAAAAGTGGAGGAGGTGGCAAGGTGTTGACTCTCTGCCAACATGAACTTATGTAGAAGGAGAATGTGATACAACTTTGTGATGCAACTTTGTGTTCAACTTTGTGTTACAACTTCTACATGTAGAAAGAGAATGTGTTACAACTTTGTGATACAACTTTGTGATACAACTTTGTGTTACAACTTTGTGTTACACTTTGTGATACAACTTTGTGTCACAACTTTGTGTTACAACTTCTACATGTAGAAAGAGAATGTGTTATGACTTTGTGTTACAACTTTGTGATACAACTTTGTGTTACAACTTTGTGATACTTTGTGCAGAGAGAGAAGCTCTCCAACTTGTATAAATACCCCATAATGGAATGAAGCCCACACTCTTTGGGGCATTGTGTTGAGTCTACTTTGGTATTCCAAGCATTTGTCTCAAGTGTCCATGCTTCCTTGCACTCCACATCCAAAAGCATGTCCTAACCTTGCAACTCCTCCTCCCCTCTCCTCCAACCTTGCAACCCACCCTCTCTCTCTCCTCCTCCCTTCTCCTCCTTCCTCCTCCTCCTCCCTCCTCCTCCTCCTCCTCCCTGCTCCTCCTCCTCCTCTCTCCTCCTCCTCCCTCCTCCTCCTCCCTCCTCTCTCTTCTTTCCCCCATGCTCTTATACCTTCTTTCTCTCCCACTCCTATGCTCCCCTAAACCCTTTGTTCCTCAACCCTTAAAACTCCATGATCTATGAGGGAGACAAGTTCTCCACCATGTACTCTACCCTGACCTTGGAACCTCCTTCTAAACCTTGGAACCTCCTTTTAAACCATGGAACCTCCTTCTGAACCTTGGATCCTCCTTCTAACCTTGGACTCCTAAACCCTGGAACCTCCTTCTAAACCCTGGAACTCTTTCTAAACCCTGGAACTTCCTTCGAACGCTGGAACCTCCTTTTGAACCTTGGATCCTCCTTCTAAACCTGGACTCCTTCTAAACCCTGGAACCTCCTTCTGAACCCTGGAACCTCCTTCTAAACCCTGGAACCTCCTTCTAACCCTAGAACCTCCTTCTAAACCTTAAACTCCTCCTAAAACCTACAACCCCCAATGAAGGCGAAAGCCTTCATTACCTCAACAAAGATGATTTTACGTTCCTTTTACACATGCATGCACTTTGTTTGCTTACCACACTTAAGCCTACATCTCTCACCGGAACACAACTCGAGGTCCTAAGCTACACATATACTACAATCAACAACTCTAATATATCTGTAGGTGACAAAAATCCTCGGAACCCTGCAAACATAGAATACCCAACTCTTCCCACAAAAACGGTAGGAAAGAGCCAACATTTGGCATCGTTTTCAAGGAGACTAGCATCTAAAGTAGTGAGTATACATTTATAGGTATGCATAAAACAACAAACTACTTCGAACTTTCACGAACATAACACTCAAGGGCAAGGAGAGTAAAATTTTTTTTCCATTTCTAGCCAAACATATCAACCCCAAGCATCAACCTTGGGTTACTACCTTAAGAAATTTTCTTTATTTCCTAAATAGAAGCCAGATGATATACAATCAAGCTAGGTAGTGGACACAAATGCGTAGAGCTTGCAATTTCGATCATTTTACCTTTTTTTAGAAAAGCAACCGAGCTATCCATAAAGAGTTATGGCTCGGGAAGTGTTTAGGGTTAAACCCTAAACCTAAAATCAAATCCAACTCCACCCCCTCATTCTTCATCTTTCACTTTTTGCCTCCATTCTCTTCTTCATTTCGAGCCCCACGCAAGACACTCCTCCCTCTCCATCAACCACCACCTTACTCCCATCCTCACATTGTAAGTGACTTCGAGCCCATCTCGCAGCGATAACCTAGCCATACACCCACCATCCATTGTTCCACAACAATCCCATTACATCGAGAAAGACTTGGAGAGCGTTTAGGTGACCACTTCTCCCTCCTTTTCGATTTCTATCCGTCAAGTTTTTTGCTCTCTTTTTTTTCCCCCCCCTCCCATCTCCACCACCCCTCCACCACCCCTCCCCCTCCCCCCTCCATTTCCACCTCCCCCTCCTCCCCTCTCCTCCAACCTTGCAACCCACCCTCTCCCTCCTCCTCCCTCCTCCTCCCTCCTCCTCCTCCTCCCTCCTCCTCCTCCTTCTCTCTCCTCCTCCCTCCTCCTCCTCCCTCCTCTCTCTTCTTTTCCCCATGCTCTTACACCTTCTTTTTCTCCCACTCCTATGCTCCCCTAAACCCTTTGTTCCTCAACCCTTTAAACTCCATGATCTACGAGGGAGACGAGTTCTCCTTCATGTACTCTATCCTGACCTTGGAACCTCCTTCTAAACCCTAGAACCTCCTTCTGAACCTTGGATCCTCCTTCTAACCCTGGACTCCTTCTAAACCCTGGAAGCTCCTTCTAACCCTGGAAACTCCTTCTAACCCTGGAACCTCCTTCTGAACCTTGGATCCTCCTTCTAAACCTGGACTCCTTCTAAACCCGTGGAACCTCCTTCTGAACCCTGGAACCTCCTTCTAAAACCCTGGAACCTCCTTCTAACCCCCTCCTTAAACTCCTCCTAAAACCTACAACCCCCAATGAAGGCGAAAGCCTTCATTACCTCAACAAAGATGATTTACCTTCCTTTTACACATGCATGCACTTTGTTTGCTTACCACACTTAAGCCTACGTCTCTCACCGAAACACTCATTTTACCTTTTTTCAGAAAAGCAAATCGAGCTATCCATAAGGAGTTATGGCTCGGGAAGTGTTTAGGGTTAAACCCTAAACCTAAAATCAAATTCTATAAAAACCAACTCCACCCCCTCATTCTTCACCTTTCACTTTTTGCCTCCGTTCTCTTCTTCCGAGTCCCATGCAAGACACTCCTCCCTCTCCATCGACCACCAACTTACTCCCATCCTCACATTGTAAGTGACTTCGAGCCCATCTCACAGCGATAACCTAGCCATACACCCACCGTCCATTGTTCCACAACAATCCCGTTACATCGAGAAAGACTTGGAGAGCATTTAGGTGACCACTTCTCCCTCCTTTTCAATTCCGTCATCAAGTTTTTTGCTCTCTTTTTTTTCCCCCTCCCATCTCCACCACCCCTCCCCTCCCCCCTCCATTTCCACCTCCCCCTCCCCCCCTCCCCCCGCCATTTCCACCTCCCCCTCCCCCCTCCCTCTCCATCTCCACCTCCCCCTCCATCTCCCCCTCCCTCTCCCCCTCCCCCTCCCCCTCCCCCCTCCACTCCCCCTCCCCCTCCCCCCTCCCCCTCCATCTCCACCTCCACCTCCCCCTCCCCCCTCCCATCTCCACCACCCCTCCCCCTCCCCCTCCATTTCCACCTCCCCCTCCCCCCTCCCCCCTCCATTTCCACCTCCCCTCCCCCCTCCATCTCTACCACCCCCTCCCCCTCCCCCCTCCATCTCCACCTCCCCCTCCCCCTCCATCTCCACCACCCCCTCCCCCTCCCCCCTCCATTTCCACCACCTCCACCACCTCCCCCTTTCACTCTCTCTCTTTCTGTCTCTCTCTATCTCTCTCGAACACACACACTCTCTCTCTCTTACCCCCTCTCTCTCTCCCCCTTACCCTCCCTCTCTCTACCACTTCCCCCCCCCACTCTCTATCCCTCTTCCTTTCTCTCTCTATCTCTCTCTTTCCCTCCCCTCTCTCTCTCTCTATTTTCTCTCTCACTCTCTCTAACTCTCCTTATCTCTCTCTACCTTTCTCTCTCTCTCTCTCTCTCTCTCTCTCTCTCTCTCTCTCTCTCTCTCTCTCTCTCTCTCTCCCTTACCCCCTTCTCTCTACCACTCCCCCCCTCTCTCTACCACTCCCCCCTCTCTCTACCTTTCTCTCTCTCTACTCTCTCTCTCTCTCTCTCTCTCTCTCTCTCTCTCTCTCTCTCTCTCTCTCTCTCTCTCTCTCTCTCTCTCTCTCTCTCTTCTCTCCCCACCCCCTCTCTGTAACCCCTCACCCTGGGCCGCCCCGCAGCGGTGCCCCACAAAGCCACCCTACCCCGCCCGCGATGCCACCGTAGCGCCCCGCCCGCGGCACCACCGTAGTGCCCCCTCCCGCAGTGCCACCGCCAGCCCGCGCCCGCGGTGCCATCGCCCGCCTGCGCCCACACCCCCCGCTCATGACACCACCGCCCGTCGGGTGCCCGCATGTAGCGCCGTCCACAGGGTAGCACAATGCTCGGCCCCCACCTCCCCACCTCGCCCCGCACCCCCTCTCCCCCTCTCCCCACCTCCCCCGCCCCACGGCGCTACCCTGCAGCGCCACCCCGCACCCCCTCTCCCCTGCCCCCCACCTCTCAACCGCCCTCGCACCCCCTCTCAGCCCGCCCTCGCACCCCCTCTCTGCCCCCCTCTGCGCCCCACCCCGCACCCCTTACCCCCCTGCCCCCCTCTCCTCTCACCCTCCTCTCCACCCCCCGCCCCCTCTCCCATCACCCCCCGCCCCCCCTCTCCTCCTCCCCCCTTGCCCTTCCCCCCTGTGCAAAACCCCCCCACCCCCCCACACCGCCGCGAGCGACACCCCCCCCACAGTCCCAAGAAAAAATTAAAAATCTAACCTAAAGCTAACCCTAGGGTTAAGTTAACCTTAGTTAGGTTAGTATTAACTACAGTTAGGTTAGGTTAGTTAGATTAAGATAACTAGGTTAGGTTAGTATTAACCTATGTTAGGTTTAACCTAAGGTTAGTTTTAATTGCAGTTAGGTTAGGTTAGTTAAACTAGGCTAGGTTCGGTTATTTTTCACCTAGGTTTAGTATAAAACTACGTTAGGTTAGTTTTAACCTTAGCCTCAGTTAGTATAACTGTTAGTTAGTTATCCTAACTAGGTTAGTTGAACTAACTGTGGTCAAATTAACCCTAACTATTTAGGCATCTAACTAGACCAATAGGTTAGTTCATCTAACTAGATCAACTTGGTTTCAACCCCTCGGTTGGACTTAAAGTCCATTCACACCACCATTAGGACCCCCCCAAATGCAAAATTTACCCCTACTTTAACCCCTCGAAACTCATCCATTTGGGACCCAAACTGAACCCCGTTTGAACCCAGATTTCACACAAAAAAACAGCACATTACGGGGTATTTTTCCAGCCCATTGCACACCATTTCGGCATCCCTAGCACCTGTTCATTCGTGCCCATGTGTGGGCCTCATTTTGCACAAATTCACTCGTATTTTCACACCGTGACCTCCGATTAACGATTTGTCTACACCGGCACATTTCCCTACACACTTAGGACAATGTTAGGCACATTATTAACATGACGGTCCCTACACAAACTAACACCACGCTAACCCTCCCAACAACACCACATCCACACCCACACTTGTGGTAGTGACACCCTTGGCAAATCTAGCCCAATCTGCATGCAGCTAAGTTTTGGCCAATGCCTTCGACTCCAACGCTCACCACATCCGCATATAACTTCGCTGCAACAACCGCCCCTGCCAATCCTCTACCCCGAATTCCCCCCTGAGATTCAACCACTCCCTTTAACTCCTCCATGCCCCAACATGGCCGGACGTCGTCATGACCATGATGGGGATATCGAGCTTGATGCAGAGGCTGACAACTTCTTCCATCGCAGAAATAACAACAATCAAGGCCGACGCCCCTTGGGAAAACTAGAACTTCCCAAATATAATGGTAGGGGAGACCCAGCTCGCTTCCTCCAGCATTTTGATGCCGCATGCTGAGCAGGTGGCGATCAATCCCATGAAACCAAGGTGGCTTGGTTTCCAGTGGCCTTAACTGATGAAGCGTCAGAATGGTACCAACCTTCTCGTGGAAGAACGTGCCACATGGGACCTACTTCAAACCGAATTCAAATGACGCTTTCAAATGGAGAGGCTACAATATGATCCCGCTCTCTAACTCAGCAAAATCGAACAAGGCCGGAGAGAAGATGTACACACATACCTGGGAAAGATGAAGAGATTAATTGCCAAATGTGACCCACGCCCATATGCGAAGTACCTCACGGCATGGTTCATAGTAGGTTTAAGAAAGAAAATCCAAAAGGATATGAAAAAGATAAGCAGTTATGAAACCTTCAGTGCTGCTCATGCGGCGGCAGCCATTGACATCGAGGATGGCATGATAGACTCAGACACTAGCAGTGATGACGGCAGATCAAATACACGAGATAAGCGCTCGAAAAAGGGTAAATCAAAGGACACTGCCGAAACATCCAATGAAGATCGCCTAAAGGCCATGACCATGAAGCTGAAAGAAGACATGATGCAGGCCATGGATCAAAAACTCCACTTGTCTCAGCTGCCAACTCAAACATATCCACGGCGAGAAAATGTCTGGTGTCCACATTGCCTAGCAAATCATACAGCAAATGAATGCTCGGTCCTCAAAGCCAGGATCACTGCACAAGCAAATCCACCACCAAGGTTGTGGTGCCATATCTGTGTCGTCGGCAGCCATGATGAGAATAGTTGCATCTTCAACATGCACAACAACCTACCTCAACCTCCACAATACCAAGCGGCACCCATGCCAGTATACAGGCAACCGGCACTTGCACAAGTGCCCCCAGCTCCGAGGCTAAATCCTGTTCTCGTTCGGACACAAGTCCCACAACTACTCAGGAATCCGAATCCATGACCATATCCAAGAGTACCAAATCCAGCTCCTCAGGCAGTTCCCATACATCAATTACAAGCCGAGGAAGTAGACTCGTTATTTGAGTATGAAGCAGAGTACCCAATGTACTATGTAGAAGGTGGAGAGGGTCTAATACCAATTTATGCAAATCAAGTACGACCCAACACATTTCGAGCACCAATCAAGTGCTACGCTTGTGGAGAAAATCATCGGATCGCAGAGTGTTCTCATCGTGGTAGCCCAGCTACTTTCCAACCCCTCTGCAAAGATTGTGGCATAGGACATGCCTGTATGGATTGTCCCATGAAAAATAAGGTCCCAGAATAAACAGAGGTTAAGCCTGACGTCCCCATCGGCATCATTGGGGTGGACCATCAAAGTCTGGGTCTGTCGGCAAGTGTAAAATCACAACCTGTCAATGTAATTACATGCCAACAGAAAGAGGCCACCAAGAACCCTAACATTCCAATCCAACCAAAGCGACTTCTGAAAAAGAAAGCACAAGTGCCTCCACCTCCACCAAGCAATGAGCAACCGAGCTCATCCACATCAGCTCCCAAGCCTCAAATAAAGAAGCTCCATACCCGAATGCAGAGGTGGAGAAGGCTCGTTTTCAGGTACTTCAACAATGGGTCCAAAATGAACAAGCTCAATTTAAGGCTGAGAAACAAGCGCATGACCCAATCCATGACTTGGCCCCACAAAGTATTGATACTATACTCGAGCCTTTGTTCCAACAACAGACTCCACAATAGTATGTACCGCCACATCAACTTGAAGGAGCTGCACTCTCTAGCATCCTGAGTTGCCATGTGTCAATTCCCATCGGAATCCTCCTACGGAACTGTCCCAATCTCTGGGAGAGTTTCAAAGGATGGGTTGAACTCGCAAATCCCCCTCCACCTATGAATGACATTGAAGATATCCTTGTGCGGATGGGTGAGAGAGATGACATATGCAACATTACTGTGCCTTTGATCCACAAGGCATATAATGAAGTCCAAGCCATAGTGGATGGTGGAGCAAGTGTCAATGTCCTATCAAAGGAGCTTTATGAAGAATGGGGTCTCCCACCAATGCAAAAAGCTAATTTCAACATATGCCTTGCTGATGATTCACGGGCTAAACCCTTGGGGATAGTGAATGGTGTGTCCACAAAGATCACAGGAGTCCACTTTTCCCTTCAATTCACAATCTTGGATCTCCCCAAAAAATCCTATCAAATCTTACTGGGACGTCCTTGGTTACGGGAAGCATCAGTCTTCCATGACTGGGGAACTGATAGACTGACAATCCAGAATCGAGACACTGTAATCAAGGTGAATGTGGGGACAGGAGCTATTAAACCAATTGTGCCTAGAGCATTGGATGACACATCTTCAACACCAATCTCAAGCAAATCAGCTCCCCTCCAATAGCATGCCATAGCAGGTGACTCACAAAGCAATGTCAATAACTGGATACAAACATTGGCAACCATCGACAACTGCCATTCATTAGACCCCATCTTCTCACAGATAGATGCTAATGCACTACAGGTCGATCCTCCACTCCAACATGAAGAACCAATCGATCTAGAGATGCCATTCTTTATGGCTGACCTCGAATAGGATAATGACCCTGAAGAAGGTACCAATACCAATGATGACTCAGATTTTCCTTGGGACCTTGAAACATAGGCTGCGAATGCTGAAATTGAAGATCAAATCTTTGATAATGACCTAGCCATTTTGCATGCCCTAATGGCAATCGAGCTCCCAAAAGTTGAACCTCCGCAGAGTTGAATAACAGCAGAAGATCCCGCAAGAAAGCTGAAGGAGGAAATCGCAAAAAAGCCAAGGCCGAGCACTTCAATGAATTCGAATGAGTCCAATCACAAGGATCGTCGAATTGTACCTTGCAAAGTCAGCTCCCTCAAAATCAGAACCACCACCTCTTGAATGGTCCCTTGAGGGACTGGAAGGAATATGTGCAGCACATGAACCCTTACTTGGAAACACCTTAACAGTGGAAAAGTTACCCCACAGTTCCTGACGTAAGAAGTTTCGGAAATATAAGCCACATGTGCGGATGAAGCTCGATCAAGCGACTTCAGAAAAAGAAAGAAAAGAAGAGCCTAACAAATTAATAAATGCAACTATGCCACCCAGTACACATGACACATGTCAGGCTAGTTCAACCCCATTAGAGGCCGATCTTCGAGAAGTGCCAGAATACTTTAAGAATTATACAAGTGGCAGTGAGCCAATAGCAATGCCATGACCACTCAAAGAATCTGAAGTTCAAGAAACCGATAGCATTGGAGAAACTCCAATCTATGAGGGACTGGCAAAAACATGCACAATAAACCTCCCCTTGAAGGGGAGGAAGAAAAATTGCTTTTCAGTGGGAAATAGCTTCGTCAAGAAGATGAAACCAAACCCAAAGAACTCCTAATGGAATACCGTGACTGCCTAGCATAGTCATACAAAGAGATGAAAGGAATTTCACCAGAAGTGGCAGTACATGCGATACCTATAAGGGAAGGTGCTCACCCTAAGGTATGTGGACCTTATAGCACAAATCCTAAATATGGCACCATGGTTTATGACGAGCTGGAAAAACCCCTAGATGCCAGATTGATCTACGAGATAGAGCACACTGATTGGGTTTCACCCATTGTCATTGTACCTAAATGCAATAAGAAGCTCAGAATATGCGTAAACTTTAAAAATGTGAGTGCGGCCACAATTAGGGATCACTATCCCCTACCCTTAACAGAAACAGTGTTGGAACAGGTGGCAGGATCCGAAATATATAGCTTCTTGGATGGCTTCAGTGGCTATAACCAAGTGCAAATTGCTCCTCAAGACCAATCAAAGACAACATTTGCTGCAGAATGGGGTATTTTTGCATATAGAGTCATGCCATTCAGCCTTTGTAATTCCCCAGCCACATTCAAGCGAGTCATGTTCACAGCTTTCAAGTCATTTTTGAATAAGTTTTTACAGGTATTCTTGGATGATTTGTGCATCCATTCAAACAACCAGGACCACTTCAAATGTCTTGACAAAGTACTAATCAAATGTAGGGAGTATGGCATCTCCCTAAATCCAACAAAATGCGACTTCATGGTCACCCACGAAGTTGTTTTGGGACACATCGTCTCTCAACATGGGATTGCAACTGACATGGAAAAAGTCAAAATCATCATGGAATTGCCTCCTCCTACAAATTCCAAAGGTGTACAGGACTTTATGGGACATGTCTCTATTATAGAAGATTTATATTGCGGTATGCCATGATAGCTAGACCACTTTACAAATTATTAGTGGAGTTCTTATGGACCGAAGAGTGTGACCAAGCCTTTGAGCTTTTAAAGTGGTGCCTAATCACAGCACCCATCCTTATATCTCCCAATTGTGATATTGATTTTCATGTTCATACTGATGGATCCAAGTATACAATTGGGAGTGTGCTTTGTCAACCTGGTGAACATAAGAAAGATTACCCCTTCTACTTCGCCAGTCGACAACTCAATGATGCAGAGATCAACTACACAACCATAGAAAGAGAAGCCCTAGCAATGGTGTATAGTGTAAAGAAATTTCGGCACTATCTATTGGCAAATGATTTTATCTTCTACACCAACCATCAAGCATTGCTTTATCTTGTGAACCGTCCGTGTACAACAGGAAGAATAACCAGATGGCTCCTCTTGCTTCAAGAATTCAACTTCAAAATTGTGGTCCGCAAAGGTGCCGAACACTACATTGCCGATCACATGTCTCAAGTCCACCAGTCAGGAGAAGAAGCCACTGGAGTAGAAGACGACTTACTAGATCCCACACTATTTCAAATAGATGCTGTTCCAGAGTGGTGTGGGGATATCATTGGGTACTTGATGGCAAGAAGACCACCCCCTGACATGAAAGCAGTAGATGCTAGAAAATTGATTCTAAAAGCTGCACCCTATCAACTCATTGCAGGACAAGTGTACAAGATGGGCAAGGACCAGATATTAAGAAGATGTGTAATGCCTCATGAGATCATGCCAATCTTGAGTGAAGTCCATGAAGGCATTGTAGGAGGGCACTTCCAAGGGGAAGCCATAGCAAGAAAAGTTCTCCTCACAAGCTACTGGTGGCCAACACTGTGGGCAGATGCCTATGAATATGTAAAAGCCTGTGATGTATGCCAACAGACTATTAAACCACAACACAAAGACTTCAACCCCCTAACACCAATTGTTACACAAAAACCATTTGAAAAATGGGGGATTAACTATGTGGGTCCCATATATCTAGTAGCAAAAGGAACACAGGCACGCTACATCATTGTGGCCACTAATTACTTTACAAGATGGGCTGAAGCTAAAGCAGTCAAAAAGGCAGATGCCAGAAGCACAGCAAGATTCTTATACAAAAATGTGATCACTCGATTCAAATGCCCCATTGAAGTTGTGTCAGATAGAGGCACACATTTTGTCAATGAGGTAATCCAAGAACTCTTGTCTGGCTTCATGGTAATCCATAGAAAAAGCACTCCCTACTACCCCCAAGGGAATGGACTAGCAGAATCCACCAACAAAATAATATGCAGTATCCTCACCAAGGTAGTAGAACCACATCATTCTAATTGGGCAAAGAAACTGAATGTGGCCTTATGGGCATACAGAACCACATTCAAGGTTAGTACAGGGAACACACCTTTTCAATTGGTGTACGGCCTTGAAGCTGTGGTCCCACTTGAATTTGTAATCCCAAGTCTATGCATCACAGTACAGGAACACATGGGAGACTATGAATCCTTGAAAGAAAGGCTCTATCAGTTGGAGAAGCATACAAAGACAAGATTAGTTGCCTACCATGCCATGACAATAGAAAAACAGAGAAGAAAGGCATGGTTTGATAGAAATCTAAAAGCTAAAGACATCAAGGAAGGTGACTTAGTTCTATTATACAATGCCAAAGTACACAAGGGAAAACTAAAGTATCTAGGTCAAGGACCATACCGAGTATGAAAGATGAATCCCATCGGAGGTGTGCTGCTAGAAACATTGGATGGAGTCCAATTCAACAGTCCAATTCAACACGATAGTAAACGAGAGCCAACTGAAGCGCTACTACATCAACACGCAAGCCATCCTCGACAAAAATGAAGATTTGGGAAACCAAGTCTTCCTTAGTTAGGATTAGATTGTATCACGAGCACTCACTTGCATATGTACATCTTCGCACATATAGGTAGCACCAATTGATTTTACCTAGGGCTCAAAAGTGATGAATGAGTTCTAGTTGCCCTATGAAAATCCCAGCAAAAAAGCATATAGTTAGTCCCTACCTAGCTACTAGATCACGTGCACTCACACGCTTTTGCCTAGACACATAGATGATTGCATGAATAATTGTACCACACATTTTCATTCCACACTCTCAAAGGATGTATAAAAAAAGATCTCTTTGCCACACACACACACACAAAAAGGTCATACCAGCATGCCAATCAATCTAATGATCAATGGTACACTACATGCACATGGATGCAGGTTCAGAAAAAATGCCGCCACTAAAGAGGATGCACAAAAAGAGCCCACCGCCTCAACCATGGGACCCCCTCTAGAGTTCGCAACCATCTATATCCTCTCAACCATGAAGACCATAGGCATTCATGGTCCAAAGCAATAGCTCCGAAGAAGATTCAGTGCATGACGAAGCAGAACAAATGCCACCCCAGTCACAACCGGCCTACACAACCATTAACAAGGCCCAATCACAGGAACTTGTCTAGCCACCCACATCGACTTATGCTCTTTCCCAGGAAGCAACATCTTACTTAGAGCAAAGGGGTCTAGGCAGGTTTGCATGAGAGCCTCAAATCCTTGGAGGACAGTCCTGCCCTGCTGACCACCTACATCAAGGACCTTCTCCATTCTTACTACTTCAACAATGCAAAGGATGGCAAGTATGGTACAATCATTGTACAGCAGAGCCCGCTCAACATTATCCTCGATAGTACAGTCATTCAAAGGGCTTTCTCACTGCCAAAACAAGGTGGCAAATACCCTAAATGGTCTGCTGATGCAAAGTTTATCGAAGTACAGTCTCTCCTCACCAAGGGCACACTGATCCATAGAGATGACATATTGCTTCGCACCATCCTTAACTATTGCCTCAAGGAAGCAGCACAATTCCTATCCACAATCCTGGGAATTAAGTATGGCAAAGATCACTCCCTTCCACTCCACACATTTGTTTTACTAAGTAGGAAGCTAAAATAAGACTGGGTCTAGCACTTCGTCATTTTCTTTACCAAGAAACTCGATGGTTCTTCGGGCCAAAAATGTAAAATTCCACACTTATTGGCTATAATCATAAAAAAAGAACTACAAGGAAGAGAAATGACTCTGCCCCAGTCACCAAAACCAATTGAGGAGTTGGACATACCCTTCTCACTAGTATGGGAGCTATCACCAACTTCTCCAACTATCACATTGATAAGCCTAGATGCCTTAGCAAAAGTACCTATTCTGGAGGTCGGGATTGCGGTATTGCCCCACGAGATGCTACAGCTCGGTGCACAACTGCAACCAATAAGTCTCCACCAACAGCACCAACTCGAGCTCGAGACAAGGTCGCCACCTAAACCTGAGGAAAGATCGGCACCAGAGCCTAAGAGTACATCAGCACTCGAACCCCGCCCATCGACGCCATGCCAGTCGATGAGCCACAAGGGGAGCTAGTGCTAGATCAACAGTATGACTATTGTACACAAGGGACTGAAATGCCATTGGAACAACCTCCCCCAGGTGTTACCAAATCATCAGGATGGCTACATGGGCACCACTTTATAAGAAATATTGCCAGATCTCATCACGTCTGTCATTCTCCAACATTAAGCTAGCCAAATGATCCAAATGTCAAAACTATTCACTAGCTTGGCCAAGGAAGAATATGCAAGAGAATTGGAAAGGCAGACTGCATCAAAAGTCAAAGACCAATTTGAGGCAATCACCATAGAGGTCAAGGCACTTCAGGCACAGATAGATGAGAAGGAGGTAGAAGAAGAGTGCATGAACCATGCTCTCCAAGCTCAAGAGAAGGTAGTAAGGGATGTGACCTCCAACCTCCACCAAAGTCAAACACAACTGACTGTGGCAGTAGAAGCAACGGCAATCCTACAGACCTACTATAACTCCTTGACATCTGCACATGCACAATAGATGGAGATAGTGGCACAAGCTTGACTCACTCTAATTCACAAAGAAGAAGAGCTCCAGGATTGCAAAGACAAGCTTGAAGACATGAAAAAATCTTTGGTAGTATGTGCCTTCAGCATTGATGAGCTTACAAGGGAATGCCGAATCTTAAAAGACCAACTCCATTCAAGAGGCCAGCACTGCACAACAATGAGGCATTGGAAGACAACACCAATGACGCCCCACTACAATGCACAACCGTGGTGTACCAAGAGCTTGTGGCTACTCTACAAGTGGAAGATCACCTCAACGCACGCATGCTTATCCAATGGAAGCAACTCCAAATCAAGATCATATCTGCTCATCCAACAATCAACTGGGAACGTTCCATAGGGATTAAAACCCTGCGCATAATTTGCCAAGACTTGTCTGAATATGAGAAGAATATCTTCTGCCTGTCTACACATGCCGGCTTTATAACACTCAGGACGGATGCTTTCATTGCATATGTCTGCCTCATGGGTAGTCCTCTCCTCAGGGTTATTGCAGGTTTGTTGCCATTGCTACAAAGACCATCCCTATTATTTGCATGGCATGACATAACTGACATCCCACCCATGCAGCTGATCATCCCATCGCACCAGCAAAAAGATGTGTCGGAAGCTAAGGCCTATCTCACATCCAACTTCCCATATCTAACCACTCTTTCTGCCAACATCATAACCTCACTTCCCCTTGCTGCTACCACCCTCTTAACCTTCCCCGAGCTCCATCCTAACATCTATTTCCTCCATCGTCTCTTTGCTCATGCCTCTCACCATTTTCAACTAACCCAACAGTCATAAACTTACAAGCCCACACACCTAGCTTTTCCCCCTCCCTTGCTAATCCTACCCTTGAGGATTACCAAGCTACTCAAACCATTTGCCTAGTTCTTCCCCCCCTCCCCTTTGCTCCCCCTTCCACGACTATCACTTTGCCATATTTCTCCCTAATGTCCCCCGATTCTCTCCCTGCGCCGTCATCACCTCTGACACTTCTGGTGCTTCCATCAGTAGAAAATGACACAGTATTTGATTTTGAATATTAGGATCCAGATAATTCGATTCGTATGACCATGCCAAGTTCCAATGATGGGTATGATTTTGATGAGATACCACTTCCCAGTAACCCCATCAAGGAATTTTGGAGCAAATATCCTGATATGAAAACTTGAGGTGGATGGACCCTGGACAACTTTCCTACCAACATTCGTCAGCGTCAAATTAGTGAAGGTTGGATTAGCAAGTTTTATCCACAACCTGATTGGCACTGTCCCAAGCTCTTTGATGTAATCTTCTTAAAGGAGTACTTACGGGCACCTCCATGTCTCAGAACCCATCCCAAGTTCTATGCAGTTCCATGGCGTAAAAAATGGGAAGCCAACATACACACTTTGGTTGAAGATCACGTCATTAATTGGCCAATGATCAAACCCTACTCTAGTGTAGAATGGAATATCCAAGGCACCATGGTCCTCGCGAGCACTTTAGCAGCATGAACAAATAATGTGCGGCAACATTGATCACTTCCTTCGCCAAAGTACCATATTCTATAAAACATTGGAATTCATTCTGGAGGTCCCATGTTACCTTGATTCCCATTTGCATCCACTCAGCTTTAATCTCAATGAAAGGATTGATGCTTAGATCACAAGACGGCTCTATCAAAGAGTGATCTTCTTAGAGGCACACCACATATCTCTATTTGAGCAAATGGTGGATACAGGCTTCCTGGAAACTGCGCAAAAATTGTATGGTGCTAAGGCTTTATAGTAGGATCGACTGGCTCGACACAAGTTCCACAGCCACTAGACTAAAAACATGGCAACCCAGGTACGTGATCGCAATAAGCCATAACCTAAGGAGGGGTAATAAAATGGATCCGGGAGTATGTTGACTCTGTGCCAACATGAACTTATGTAGAAGGAGAATGTGATACAACTTTGTGATGCAACTTTGTGTTACAACTTCTACATGTAGAAAGAGAATGTGTTATAACTTTGTGTTACAACTTTGTGATACAACTTTGTGATACAACTTTGTGTTACAACTTTGTGTTACAACTTTGTGATACAACTTTGTGTTACAACTTTGTGTTACAACTTCTACATGTAGAAAGAGAATGTGTTACAACTTTGTGTTACAACTTTGTGATACAACTTTGTGTAGAGAGAGAAGCTCTCCAACTTGTATAAATACCCCATAATGGAATGAAGCCCACACTCTTTGTCACGAAACTTGAACAAGAGGGCCTCTCCTCCCTAGACCACCCAGCCACGGATTCCTGAGAGTCACATGAACTTACTTTCTTTTTTTTAGTTCCTTCTGGAATCCTCCCTCCTAGCCTAGTGCTTGCCACATGGTGTTCTCTTGAGTGCCATGTGTCCATTTGGACCTTAGAGTCTCTATGCCCATTTAGGCCTTACTTATGCACTTCGTATTGATGCAAGCACTATTGAGCCCTCTGGTTTCCCGCTTCACCATAACCACACTAGATGATTCCGGGATTATGGCTAACGTAACATTCCCTTCCCCTTAAGAATGGTTTACATCCTTGAAAAGAAATTGGGAAACCTCCTTTGGAGATTGCTTACCTTTTCCCATGTTGAACTCTCTTTAGATCTATCTTTCCACTTAACTAGACATTCTTTCCATATAGTATGTCACGTTCTTTTTTCTTGTGTATCTAAAATTTTTTCTGGTTCATGTGGTAAAGATGCAAGTTCAAATTGTTCAACTAGGACTTCATTTCCAATGAGATTATCATCATCTCCTAATTTTCTTTTTAGCCTACTAACATGAAAAACTAGATGTACCCTACATCCCTCAGGTAAGGCTAATTTGTAAGCAAGTTATCGTAAGGCTAATTTGTAAGCAAGTTATCCAATCCTCTTAAGTATTGTGAATGGTCCATAATACCTAGGAGACAACTTTGGACATTTACCTGTTTTTAGAGATTCTGAAGATTCATGTACCTTAAGGTAGACTTTCTCATTTATTTCAAACTCCAACTTTCTACGGTGGGGGTTTGCATAACTTTGTGCTCTATCTTGAGCTTTTCTTATGTATCTTTAGCTAACTTAAGCATTTGATTCATATCCTCAAGAAAGTCTTTGGCTGCTTGAACCTTCTCTTTTTCAAGTCCCACTGTCATTGGGGCTCTAGGTTGAAATCCATACATCATCATGAATGGACTGAAACCTGTAGCTGAATGTTTGGCACTGTTATATGCAAATTCTAATATGGGAAAATACTGTTCCCAATTCGTTTGCTATTTACTTACATATGCTCAAAGCATATCCTCAATGATTTGATTGACCCTTTCAGTTTGATCATCACTGTGTGGATGATCCACGGTGCTCATATTCAATGAAGTTTCCAACCTCTTAAACACAACCCTCCAAAAATGGCTATTAAATTTGCTATCCCAGTCACTAACAATACCGGCAGGTAGCCCATGCAATCTATAGATATGCTCCACGAATAGCCTAGCTAATTCTAGAGTTTTAACATCTTCACTGACAGGAATAAAATGAGCCATCTTGGTCAACCGATCCACAATTACCCACACAGAGTTGTGCCCCCTCTGTGTCTTAGGTAGTCCCACAATGAAATCCATGGAGATGCTTTCCCATTTGCCAGATGGAATCTCCAATGGGTGTAGGAGACCTCCTACCTTAAGGCATTCATCCTTATTGACCTGGCATTTTTGGTACTTCAATACATAATCTTGGAGGTCCTTACCTATTCCAGGCCAAAAGAATTGTCTTTTTAGTAGTACATATGTCTTCTGAATTCCCGGGTGTCCAGTACTTGGACTATCATGACATTCAAAAAGGATTTGGCTCCTAATGTCATTATCATCTTTGGGACACATACTCTGCCCTTGTAGAGTAGGTAGCCATCTTCAATAGTATAGTTTCTCCACTTGAGTCCTTTATCACCAATCTATGGTGTGTCACCATTTCCATGCGACTCCTCAGTGAAAGCCTCTCGATTAGTTGGATCCTTGTTTTTAATTGCTTTCCATGTTTCAAAGAAGTGAGGATCAAATTCACATTTCCCTTTTAAGGACTCTAGGAAATCATTCTGAACACTCCGTATTGATGCAAGCACTATCGAGCCCTCTAGTTTCCCACTTCACCATAACCACACTAGATGATTTCGGGATTATGGCTAACGTAACACTCTTTGGGGCATTGTGTTGAGTCTACTTTGGTATTCCAAGCATTTGTCTCAAGTGTCCATGCTTCCTTGCACTCCACATCCAAAAGCATTTCCTAACCTTGCAACTCCTCCTCCCCTCTCCTCCAACCTTGCAACCCACCCTCTCCCATTCCTCCTCCCTCCTCCTCCTTCCTCCTCCTCCTCCCTCCTCCTCCTCCTCCTCCCTCCTCCTCCTCCTCTCTCCTCCTCCTCCCTCCTCTCTCTTCTTTCCCCCATGCTCTTACACTTTCTTTCTCTCCCACTCCTATGCTCCCCTAAACCCTTTGTTCCTCAACCCTTAAAACTCCATGATCTACGAGGGAGACGAGTTCTCCACCATGTACTCTACCCTAACCTTAGAACCTCCTTCTAAACCATGGAACCTCCTTCGAAACCCTGGAACCTCCTTCTGAACCTTGGATCCTCTTTCTAACCCTGGACTCCTTCTAAACCCTGGAACCTCCTTCTAAACCTTGGAATGCTTTCTAAACCCTAGAACCTCCTTCTAACCCTAGAACCTCCTTCTGAACCTTGGATCCTCCTTCTAAACTTGGACTCCTTCTAAACCCTGGAACCTCCTTTTGAACCCTGGAACCTCCTTCTAAACCCTGGAACCTCCTTCTAGCCCTGGAACCTCCTTCTGAACCTTAACTCCTCCTAAACCCGACAACCCCCAATGAAGGCAAAAGCCTTCATTACCTCATTAAAGATGATTTATGTTCCTTTTACACATGCATGCACTTTGTTTGCTTACCACACTTAAGCCTATGTCTCTCATCGGAACACGACTCGAGGTCCTAAGCTACACATATACTACAATCGACAACTCTAATATATCTGTAGGTGACAAAAAGCCTTAGAACCCTGCAAACATAGAATACCTAGCTCTTCCTACTAAAGTAGTAGGAAAGAGCCAACACAAGGGTAGTTATCTCCTCATTGGAACCATCCTGTATGAACACTAGATCGGAACCATCACCTACTTAGATGACTTTCTTGGAATGAGTTAGAGGCTGTGGAAGAATCTTGGGACCGGGCAGTGGGGATACCTTACCCTTCTTGGTGAGCTTCTTCATGGCCTTGCCTAGTGCCTTAGCATGCATCCTTGTAATGACTTGTAGTGGCAGTGTGGCCACATGGCCTTGTTTGATGCTAAGCAAATTGAGGCTGGTGCTCTTTGGCGGGGTCAGTGGAGTGGTTGGCCTCCTTGTGGGACATGCTTGGAATAGATGCCCCGTGCCACATCCTGCACACAAGGGGGCAGGGTTGGTTGTGGTTGGGGCACGATCCCTGTATGGAAAATCCTTCAAAAAGTGTGGGCCCTGGCATTTGAAATAGGACATTAGCAGGTTAAAAGTGCCTTGGTAGGGGCATTCATTTGCTCTATGGGGTCCTTGGCAGGTATAACATTGGAGCGGTGGCCTCTGAGCATGCAAACATATATGTGCATCTGAATGAAGGACTTCCATATCATAGGCCCAATTGTAAGTTTTTCAAAGTGTAATATCTCTACTTCGACTTCAGTCCCCGCTTTAGGCCCAGCTCTAGTTCCAGTCTCAGCTCCATCTACATCTACGATCAGTGACATACTCATGCCCATGGCGCTGGTTGTTGTTCCCTTTCCCTCTTCTCCTGTTACAGCTCTCGCATAGCTTATGACCCCTACTTCGGAGGTGTCATACATTGTGCCACATTATGCTTCACTCTCCCTCTCCCTCTCAGTCAGCCCACCCTCCCACACCCCGTTGGGACTGCCTCATCCATTCCACTATCATCTCCGTTCCTCACTCAGCCACCGTCCAGTTTTTGGACTCAATTCCAATTGAGTTCAGATCTCTCGCCATTGTGTTTAGGGGGGTAGTCTGGAATATGAGGACTTGTTGATTCTCTGGCGGGAGGTAGTGAACTAAGGATCCACTTCCCTCCTTGTAAGGGTAATAATCATGAGGTCCATGATTAGGGTCCTCCCAGTCATTGGGAAACTCTTCAACCAACACTTGATTGATTGGGGCGATGCGAGGTAGTGGGGGTTGCGGGCCTAGTATGGGTGGAGGCAACGGAGCTATGGCTGAGCACGGTACTGGCTAGAGCTAGCTATAGGGCCAACATCAGTAGGCTGATGGTGAATACTCCTCTACTGAATCCTATAACCCACTCTCGTCGAATACTGAAAGGAGGGCACAGACGAGTCTGCACCCTGAGGAGCTGGCCACCGTGACCACTCGCCTGGGTCCCAGTGCAACTCGGAGAGAGGTCTACCTTGAAAAATACATAACCTCCATCTAGGCTCCTTAGTAACAACAAGACAAGAAGGATCAAGGGACCAAACTTTTAAACAACCAATGACTCTGATCCTATGCCAAACCAAATCTTGATGGTCCTGAAAATGCAACAATTGTAGAGGGGAAAGTCTGTGAGACGTGTCCACAGGAAAATAACTGAAAGGAGCAGGACCCAGTCTCACTCCATAGCAGACACCGTCCTCTCTGAAGCATCCTGACCAAATTGGTGTAGAAGGATCCACCTACACCTCTGTAAGTCTCTCTCTCTCCATAACTGGGGAATGGCTCTCATAATCTGAAATCTGTAGACAGCAACAAAGAGGCAAAGGTCCAAATATATCAATAATACCCTTCTCTGTAATCTCCTGTCCTCCCCTAAACCAATCGCCAATAGAGCACAACCTTGAGAATGCCACAGTGCAAGTCTGGATCTCTGCTCACCTCCTAAAACCACACCCTGATACCAGATCCAAGTGATTTTTCTCAAGCTTAGTTTTCAACTCCTTATCAACATGAACAAAAGCTTCACAATCAAAAACTCTCATAAACGAATAATTCACCTTCTTACCAATCCATGCATCTTTTAGAACAAAGCATTTGAAGGCCATTTGTTTATCAAATAAACACTATATAATTGGGCACTTCTTCGACGCTAATTTCAAATATTTTCTACTTAGAATTTTGTTAAGTATGGATTATTGTCGATATTAGTGCTTAATTAAAGAGACATACAGGCATTGATATTACTGTTGAAATAATCGTCGATATAAATGTGGATATAAACATTGTTTAAAAAGTTCAAAAAAGCTACAGAAACTTCGTCGAAAAAACCATTAAAAAAAGCATTGGGAAAAGCATGGCACAATAAATGTTGATAAAAAGGTCCATGGAAATATCGTCAAAAAACATGGTAAAAAGCATCAATATTTACATTGTAATTGTAGATAAAACATCGAAAAAAACATCGATAGACTCTTTGGAAAAAAACACAGCGTTGATAAAACCATCGATAAAGTTTTGCACATGAAGATTTTTAAAATGCATTCTGTCAAGAGCAATGAATATGTTAGAAGCACTTGGAATGTTGTGGTGTAGTTCCTTGATGTGTGTTACTCATCATTAGAATCAGATGAATGATCACTTTCACTTTGAATTAGTGAATTGTATTGATCATCTATGGCGAATTTCTACAAATCTTGTACGAGGACGTATTTAAAATAGCACATCTATTGCCCAAATACGTGTGTGAACTTATATGTTAGGCACTAGCGGAGCTTGCCAAGCTCGAGGGAGGTCAACCACCAAGGGGCCCACCCCACACCACTCACAAGCGTGAGTGGAAGAAAGCAATGAAGTCAGCGAGGGAGGATCCCAGTCTGCAGCACGTGGAGGCACGAAGGATCTAGATGGAGCAATATGGAAGCGTGCATTTTGGAGCAGGGGGTGTTGAATCATGGGAGGCCCAATTTGTAAGTATCGATCTCAAATTATATTGCTTATGTAGTTTATTAGGAGGTTGTTTCTTTGTACTAACCCCTCCGCAAATTGTGTCGTCTTGCAGCTTGATATCGTGGGCAGATACCCTACTCCTGTCGAGATAGCCTACCACCGCCACCATCGCAGAGGAGATATATGGAAGCACTTCTATCATGACGGATTGATTACTGAGGAGTAGTATATCCAGGATACTGGAGCAGCCCACGAGGTATTTGAAAGTAATTAAATAATGTCAATATTATAAGTAAAGATTTGATTTTTCATACATTGATATATGTTGTCCCTTGTTTACAGGTCCCTGCACAAGAAGACGAGGAAGGAGGTGGAGAAGGAAGCGCAGAAGGGAGTGCAGAAGGGAGCGTGGAAGGGAGCGAGGATTAGTCATAGAAGTAGTGCTAGCTACTCTTTTTTGTACTTAAAGCCACTGGCTTGGCTTCGTGCCTCTTGTATATACACTCCTCTTATTTTTTGTACTTGAAGCCACATGACGTGGCTTAGCTTCATGCTATATGTACATACAAGCACTTTTTGAGCTTTCAATTTTATTGCGTTTTGGAGTTGTAATGTTTTATTTGGAATTGTAATTAAAATACGGTTGCTGTAAGAATTGAATTACACAATGTGGAAATGGGATTCTTGTACCTATATAGCATACACGACATACACAACATTCTGTAAATTTTTTTAAAAATATTATGTAGCGCGTCTATCAGTGCATCTATAAACGCATCTATATATGCATCTGTCTGTTCGAGAAGCATCTATTTGCGCATCTATAAACGCATCTATAAGACCGTTTATAAATGCATTTATACATGTGTTTAACGATGCATCTTTCTATTTTTTAAATTTTTAGTAGAGCATCTATTTACGCGTCTAGATGCACATCTATACGTGCATCTGTCTACTATATAGATGTGTTGTTAGATGCGGGTCTCTAGACATGCAAATAGATACACTCGTATGTTTTTTTTAGTTCAGTAAACACGTCTGTGTGCGTGTCTGTGGGTGCTTTGTCTTGTTGTGGTAGGGCCAGTCCACGAAACACCGAGCAGACTTTTCGAGGTAAGAAAGTGCTTCCTCTTTTTTCCTTTTTTTGTTTCCATTATTTGCATTGGCCTATAGCTAGTGCTTTAAGCACTAGCTGTAGTGATAGGTGTAGGAACCCTTTCTTCCCCTCTCTTCTCTTATTCCCTCTTCTTTCTCTTTTTTCCTCTTTTCCTTCCTCTGTCCCCCCTCTTTCCCTCCCTCTCTTATTTCCTCTTCTTTCTCTCTTTTCTTCTTTTCCTCTCTCATTTTTCATTCTCTTTTCCCCTCTTCCTTTCTCTTCCTTCTCTTATTTTCCCCTCTCTTATTTTCTCTCTTTCATCCTCTTTCACTACAAGGCATAGGCCCTTTTCCGACAAAAATACCGACGCTTTTTACATTAAAAAAAAAAATTTTCACGAGTGTAAATGTCGCTATAAAAGTCGCTAAAAGCGTCGGAAAAGAACCATTGCTATAAAGTGTCACTATATAGCGACGATGATAAACGTTGCTATATAGCGACACTGTTAATCGTCGCTATATAATGACATTGGTAAATGTCGCTATATAGCGACGATTAACAACTTAAAAAAAAAGGATTAGTGGGGCTAAACAAGGCTTGCTATGGCCCTATTTAGCCCCATTAATCCTTTTTTTTTTTGTAATTACAAAACAAAGGTTTTTTATAACAAAATTTCCCTTGTGAAAAGGGTGATACAAAATCGCTCAAATGAAATGATCGAGCAACAAAAGCATATACATGTCGAATATATACAACATTGTTTGTTACAAAATTACCCTTTCAAAAGGGCGATACAAAATTGCTCAAACGAGCGGATATACAAAATGACATACAGGGTGAAGAAAATGCTACTACCACTACTACTACTACTACTACTACTCATCCGAATCCGAATTGTCCTCGTCTTGTTGGCCTATTCCTTGGTCCTCGTGAGCTGCATCTTCTCCCAGATCCTCGTCACGTGCATCTGATCCTTGGCCCTGTTGATCGCTCGCCTCCGATGATGGGACGCTTGAGCTTTGACCCTAAGATTCAACCATATAAATCGAAAATTAGATTGGAACTTAAAGAATAAAACAATTTAAAAATTGAGATTACAAGTAGGAGTAAACTTATACAGTGCAAGCAGCCACCTCAGCCCAACCGACCGTCGCTCCCATTGCCTCTTGCTCAATAAACCACGGCTTTGTTCCTATTTGAAATGTGCATTGCGTCTCTGCATCTGTAGGAAGATGACCCATCGCAGCTTGCTATGGATCCAATTTACGAGAGTTAGAGTTAGCTTAAGTGCATGTAATATGTAGTAAAACAAATAGAACAATACATTAAATGAGAAGTAGACTTACCATGGTTGCCTCGAACGCCAACCGTCCGCCTGCACTAAAGTGCAAAGTACCTATGACATCCAGCCGTCTCTTCGTAGCCATCCTCTGACCCTCGAACAATTCGAGATGGTCCCTATTCTACTTCTTTAAGAACTTCTAATCAGCTTTGTCTGCCCAGCTGGGTTTAGCCAACCCCTTTATGATGGAAGTACGCAAGGTTGATCTACGATGCTTCAAGACCAAACCCATGCGCTCTCGCATATAATCCTTATTAAACTCCCAATTTGGCGGGTTAGGATATTTTTGTTTTGACTCATTAATGACCACCTGCTTCTTTTGGCCATCTTGATACCGCCAATCGGTAGCAATGCCGCTCTTGAAGTGATGGCTCATCAACCGCCTCATGGTGGCCATCACTGCTTTGCCCGTTCTATCTTCTATTATCTCTCCGACAGGTGTGATTTGATAGGAGAGATCCCCTGATGAGTAAGGAGGATTGATGGTAGCAGAGTTAGAAGGAGTGAAAGCTGTGTGAGTGCTTCCGAAGCAAGGATTAGCAGTGGGAGTAGGAGAGGGAAAGGGACCTGATTGATACTATGTCTCCGGACCAAGTGGAGACCTGTAGGAACGTGAGTGTGCTGACTCAGCTACATCTCCCGAGTCAACACAACATAAGCTGCCCTTCCTACTCTTCCTTCCCTTACAAGAGGCATGCGCAGGTGATGACCCCTCGGTCGAAGGGGCATGAGGGAAGGACTGGGCAGTACGTCTAGCCATCGGTGTAGGGGAGGGAATTGCTAAAGTCCTCTGAGATAGCAGAGAGAAGAATCTCACTACCTCCTCATCGCTCATCTGTGCTACAAACTCGTCGAGACTCCCGACAAAGCCATGCGCAGCTAGCAAAAGAGTTCCCCGAGGGGTAGTCGTAATGCTACATGGAAGAGGAGTCGGAGTCATAGTGCTAGGTCCGAGAGGAGTCGGACCAAGGGTAGAGTCCTCGGGGTAGTCACCTGAGAGGAATCAAAGTCCTCTGGAGCATATAGATCATGAGCTCTCCTCCTGCGAGGCTGTCTGTACTCGTTGGATGAGCGACGTGATCCCATGTCTAACATAGACACAAATACGAAAAAAAAAAACAAAAAAACAAACATAAGCATAGGCATAGGCATACGCATAAGCAAAGAGGGAGAGAAGAGGAAGAAGAGAAAGAGGAAGAGGAAGAAGAGGAAGAGGAATCTGAAGAAGAGGGAGAGAAGAGGGAAAAGAGAAGGGGGAGGAGAAGAGGAAGAAGAGAGAAAGAAGAGGGAAAGGAGAGGGGAAGAGAGGAGAAGAGAGAAGAAGAGGAAGAAGAGAGAAAGAAGAGAGAATAAGAGAAGGGGGAAAGAGAGAATAAGAGAAGGGAAAGGAAAGAGCGAAAGAAGAGAAAGAAGAGGGAAAAGTGGAAGTGGACGAGTAGAGGAAAGAGGAAAGAGGGAGAGAAAGAGAGAAGAAGAGGGAAAGAGAAAAGAGGAAAAAAGAGACATATGCTCATGCTTATGCATGAGCATCTACTTCTCTTATGCTCATGCATAAGCATAAGCATGAGCATATGTCTCCTTTTCTTATGCTCATACTTATGCTTATGCATGAGCATAAGAGAAGGGGGGAAAGAGAGAATAAGAGGGAAAGGAAAGAGAGAATAAGAGGGAAAGGAAAGAGAATAAGAGGGAAGGCAAAGAGAGAATAA